>NW_025110324.1:352311-359097 GCF_011392965.1 Frieseomelitta varia | reverse complement strand
GCTTGTCTTCAAATGCAAGGTGGTCATTTCGAGCATCTTTTGTAAAAGTAATTAAAACAGAAAATTCATTATATCTCATAAACGAAGATAGATATATTTATATGACTTTTTTTCATTATTTTTAGGCGTACAATCAACTCCCGAAGTGGGTCCCACAAGTTACGAAACATCCTGTATACATATACGGGTTTCTCGGGGCGAAAGAGTTAATCAGATGAAACGATGAAGCGTTCGGTGTTTGCCGATAATCAGCTCTGAGAGTACGTGTTGCGTGCGTTTCCCGGCTGTTGGACAGTTTTGTCTTCTTCGGGGAAACAATTTGATCGCTATGCCCCGCAACAATGTAATATACCTGCGCGAGCGTTGCCAGAAGTTGGTTCTCCAGAGGGATATTATAGCTGTTTCAAACGCTTCATTAAATTCCACAATAATGTACTTACATGTATTATGTATTCCCCTGTATCTTGCTCGCCCGTCCCACCGCCTTATATTCATATTTCATCATATTAGAGTGCTTGCCGTGTAAACATCGCGTCGGTGTAAGGTTTTAAGGCCGCACCGACTGAAATTCCGCGCCGCAAGCTCGCAACACGTAGCGCCAATATGCGGCAAAGTGGGTCCCTGGGTTAAACGGTTGCCCGTATAAAGTGTCTGAACGAGAAAAGTGGCCAATGGTTCCGAAACAGCGGCGGAGATAAACGCGTCGTTGGAATTCATCGACACGGAGATCACGTTGTTCCAGGCAAATTTCCCGTGAAAAGCTGCGCACCCTCTCCGTATCGTCGAACGTTCAAAACCCCGAGGCAAAAAACAATTTACACACGGACGAGCATCTACACGGAGACGCGAGACACGGGCTTGCTCCCTCTTCTAATTGTCAAACATTTACAAAATGCGTCGTCCATCATGTTAAGACATGGATGGCGTTTCAATTGAACGTGGCAAATCAGGAATTTCTAAGCCAAAGGTGGCTAACTGGCGATAAGCGGGCCCCTGTCCCCCCCACTTTTCTGCTCGCTAGCACTACTCCCTCCAACGCAAGTGGAGGGGATAATGCTAGCGATCAGGAAAGTGGGGGCAAGGCGAGCCATCGTTTAGAAAACTCCAAACTAGGCGCCTCATTAATTTGATCAGTCTCAAATGCAACGAGATCTCGATGTCAAGCACGTGCGAAACACTCGAAGGATTGTGTGTGCAACAGGGTAGTTTTCAGAAGATAAAAAGATACGAAGGACGGCGATGAAAAATTTTGGAAAAGATAATCCAAGTCTCGTTATAAAGAATGACTTTGAGGAAATCCGACCGAGTATTTGAAACAATCAATAATCAATGACAGCATTTTTGAACATAACAGAATAATCAGTGGTGATCCAACAAGCAGTATTTAGCAGAGTATCAATACAGTAAAACTGATAATTCTTAACATTTTGATTCAAGCAAGAATCTAGTAGAAACCATCAGCTTTTTACGCAATAAAGATAATTCACATCGACCATAGCGAGTGGTACCTCGAACCCCAAGGGATACGCGCAAAGTGAATGTCCCTTAACACATCCCGTGCGTAATCGCCACGACGACAGTTCCAAGAGACAAGACGCGACTGACAATAAGGCGATTTTTGTCCCTCGTCCCGCTCGTAACGCAAGATCCAAACGAGGACCTCCTCCCCTCCGCCGCTGTTTGATAATTTCATCTTGTTATCGTATTCCCATTGAATAAAATTCCCCGCAAATTATCTCGGCAAGTACGAGCCGCCCCACGTGCTCGCCGGCACGTTCATTTATATCCAACTTTAATATCGTTCCCTTTTCGGGTTTTCCCTTTGACGACCGGCTCGCGTGAGTTTGAGTTACTTTGTAATCGCTAATGACACACCGACTGGCCGCGTTGCATTAAAATGCACGTGTAACCGCACTGTAAGCGGCTTACAATCCGTGGCACGGCACGGTCCATATTTAGTCAGTACCTAGTACCGTGCGACCACGGCCTAATAAAGTCGAAACTGTAAGAGGATCATCGTCCAACCACGAAACGGGTAACCTAAGCATTCGTAATATCCCACCAGATTAAACAATACATTACCATGTACACAACCGGCGCGCGTGTATGCGTGTGTGTGTGGGGAGGAGAGGACTAACGCGCGCGGTAACCACGTATACGTTCGTCGCATTTCGACGCTCTAGTTCCTACATTGACAGAAGGATCAGTGTGACCGACTAGCCATTAGCCTTTGTGCTTTTAAATAATTAATTCATCGACGCGTGACAAACGAAACGGATTATTATGTATAATTAATATCGATATTATACAATAATTAGATGATCCAGCTAGACGAGAGAAATTACTCGAACGTATTGCTCGTATGGGAAACGCGTGATTAAATGATCGTTACGGCTGGAAAGCGAGAGAGAAAGGGAACTGTTCACTTTATGTGTTTTCTCTTTCCCAATGGTAGTTTTCTACTGTTATATTCAGATTCTCATCATCTGCTTGTATTAAAATTAAATTTCCTACAGCCAGGGACAGCAAAAATCAGGGACACTATGTATCGAAAGAAGATGCACGCTTTGGTAGGTCAATCACATTGTACGCATAGCTGTGAGCATCCATGTGCAACATTGTGCGTAATATTTAAGAAATATTACGAAGAAAGACTGTTGAAGAAAGAAAATTGCTGATGACAAAGCACGCGTCGTATTTTCATTTCTCAGTTGTAAATCTGGAAAAGAAGCGTGAGCGTTACCTGTCGTAAGGACATGGTACATGACGTAAATAGTTCAGTTTGTTTAGTTCGGAAAATGGATGGTGGAAGAGAATTGTGCATGCGTCTGAATTTCAAAAATTTTCGAAACTTTTGGAATTTTTTGGAAAGTATTTTGTTAATTTGTTAAAAGTCCGGATATTTGTGCTACAAAAAAGTGTTCTGGCCTTACTTTAACTCAACGCAAATGAAACCAGAAAAAGACTAAAAGGTTAAAAAGTTATCACAAATCTCTGCTCGAGCGAATGACTTCTGTAATAAGGAAACGAAGGAGGTTCAACATGTTAAATGTTCAACGAAACTGGTAAATTCATTTTGTATATTCCACTTTTTAAACACACAGACACGAATTTTACTAATTTTCATGGAAATTTGCATTATTTTTTTTTTTTTTCTTTTTAGACACATTTATACGAAACAATAACGTGTCAATGAACCGACTATGAGGAACGTATGTACATACACTGATGTAAAAGAAATTTCATTCGTGTTACATATCAAACAAAATTTACGAATTAAACGAATTAAACGAATCAATAAAGCGTGCCATCGTTTTCCCCCTGAGTGTGCGAGAATAAATAAGTTGGAAAAGGAATTTTTTATAAACGATTCTGCCGCGTCGTCCCCCAGCGCCGTGTCCGCGTATTTTATCGAGAGAAACGTCAAAAATTGATAGAAAAGATCCGAGGTGGCCGGACGGAAATCTTTTTTACGAGCAGGCCACAAATACTAGACACGTCATTCTTTAAATGCTTTATCGTCTGCGGCGTACACGTGATTTCCCGAACGGCACGCAACCGACGCGATGCACGCGAGCCTCAACCTTTTTTCACGGTTGACGAACGAGGGAAATGCAAGGGAAACAAGGCCTCGATGTCAGATTTGATTCTACGGCATTGACGTCGCCGTACAGTCCTTTTGTTCATGTCCTTGTCACGTATAATTTAAATTGTATCTACTTGTTATACGAACTTCGTGGTCGTGCTAGTCGTAAGATTAAATTCGACGAATCAAAATTTTTTTTTGCAATTGCATTCTACTCATCACGAAAGTAAAACTTCTCCGAGGAACCGTAGGTCGCAATCGAACAGTTCTCTTGAAAAATGGCGAAAAAGTTTCGTGGCCACGTGCGTCCTAACAGCGACTTTATGATTCTGGATATCTATTTTACGTAATTTTCATATTATTAATCGTTTCACTAATGTTTGATTTATCACAGTGTGAATCAAATGATGAAATTAACTGTTAATATTATTCGAAGTATTATTCGAATATAAACGTATATTACGTGATATAGACATCCACGCGTCTAGAATCATAAAGTCGCTGTTAGAACGCACGTGTTCGTAGTGTTAAATGATTCATCATTTTTCAAAAAAAAAAAAAAAATATATTATTCCTTGAGAAAGTTTTAAAAGAAGAAAGAAAAATTTTGAAACCTTGAAATTCAAGATCAGTCAATTTTGCAACTTTTTACATGTATTTCCATCAAATCGAAGGTGTAGAACAACAGACAGATCCGTGATTTGATCGCAATTTGTTTCGCAATTTCCTCTTGTGAAGTTTCGTTTTAAAAATAGTTCGAGGCACTTGGAGAAGTCAATAGTAAAAACCAGCTATTTCTTTTCAACTTGATATTTCGAAGTATCATACACGCGATATTAGAACGAAGCGATAGTTTCGTTTCGACGGCACTCGACGAAGAGTCCACGCGATGAACGCGGTTTAATTTCGAGTATATCGCCCTTCCCCGGCAGATTGTTCGAAACGAACAGTTTGCGGATCGTGTTTGCGCACACGAGGAGGAATGATACGTCATAACATTTTATAGAAGGCTCACGCGGAGGATTCTGTTTCAATTTTCGTCGGATCACAGAAATCGAATTTCCTATTACAGGGTTGTCGCGTAAATCCCTGTCAGATATTCAAGAATACTTATATCAATTCCATAAACGATAAGCTCCCGGCCACGATAAGCTCGCGCTCGCCCCGCGGAATCGATCGAGCCCTCCCCTCCCCCCGATTGAAAAAGTTACGACAAATACTAACAGAATAAGTACGAAATACCGAGACGATGCAACGTATGGCTATTTGATTCGTTAGAATAAAAATATTTCGTTTCGTTGAGTGTTAGATGCTTATAATTTGTAACTTTCTAAGCGGACGTAATGCCTTGTGCGCGAATACGAGGCGAAATTGTCAGATGATAATAGGGTGACTTATGCGAGAGGAAAGTCTCAGCTTCTAACAAGAGATCTAGAAACGTAGGTTCTTGGATTTCATTTCGAGGAGAGCCTGCCCCTCTGACAAATGTGCTTGATCCATCTGTGTTTCCATCGCGATTGCCTTCGTTTGCGATAACGAACAGAGTCTCGAATGATCGGTCGGATCCTTAAGGTAAATCTGATCTTTCCGGACAAATTGCATCTTTCAGAGAACACGTTGAAATCATTCTGACAACACGCAGATGTACACTTAACGTTACACAGAGTGTTTATCCGAAACACGATCGATCGAGTGGATGTTGAATGGCTGACGCCATTTAACTTGCCCTCGGAAACTTTCTTTACATCATCCATCTTTTCTAGCAATTTATTTATACTTTTCATACTTTTAGCGTCTGGCAATTTATTTATAACGAAGCGACACAGCATTGGGAATAATCATCCTATTGAAACGGTACTATGAAATTTTGTTGATTGTGTCTTTTTAACGTGCGATATCGTTTAGGTTACGATACGATACTTTCAGTTTCCGAAAAGGAAAAAATAATAATTTTCTCCATCATTTTCTAAGCTACCGTATGAAGCAACGAAATAGCTTATCTATAGTTTACGTGAATTATTTCGAATGGAGTAACGATTCACTCGCGATGAAATTCTTTTACTCTTCCCACGTCGTTATTACAGCTTTCGCTCTGTTCGTGTATTATATTGTTACATAATTATGTCTGCATACGTTATAATTATATTCGTATTAAAAAAAAAAAGCAAAAAAAGGAAGTGTCCTTAGAATGGACGAAGGTCGAGTTGAAAGGGTTAAAAATCGTGCTAATTGGCCAAGTTTCGCTAATAGCATGCAAATTGTCATACGCCGGCTGATAATTGTTATGCAAACAGACGAGCCAGCCGCCTGCATAAATTCTGGTTCAAGCAATTACCAGACGTTAAAATTCAGACGTACGCGTTGTTGTAAGTTTCACGCGCGGGACATTAAACACGAGGGATTACCGACACCGTGAGACAGACTCCGGATAAAATTCGCCCCCGTCACTTTGAAAATACAAGTGGAAAATCGTTTCCTTTGAATTTGTCGCGCCACACGTTTGTCGTTTTCGTTCGAATACGGTGCTGCTAAATGCAGAAGTTTATTCAACTACATAGTCGTTACTCGTCGGGCGCGTAATTCACTCGATGCACGCGAGAGATAAAGTAATTTATCGAGCAACAGCACAGCCTATCGATGAACTGTGGCAATCGTTTTACATTAATACACGTCGAACGCGCCATTGAAATCTGCCTCGCTGCAACAGGCGCTAATTACCTATACAGGGTGTTTCGTAACTTGTGGGACCCACTTATATAGCTAATTGTACGCCTAAAAGTAATGAAAAAAAGTCATACAAATGTATGTCCTATCTGTCTTCGTTTATAAGATATAATGAATTTTCTGTTTTAATTATTTTTACAAAAGATGCTCGCAAATGACCAGCTTGCATTTGAAGACAAGCCTGCACGCGTCTTGTCATTCATCTGGTTACTCTCTCTATCATTCCTGGTGTTTCTCGAATTTGTCGGAAGCCTTGCTCTATTCTATTTCGTAGTATTTCAGCATTTTCAATCGATGTTGCGTATACAATTAGATTTTAAATGTCCCCACAAATGAAAATCTAATAGATTCAAATCCGGAGAACGAGCAGGCCATGCAGTAGAACCTCCACGAGCAATCCATTTATTTGCAAAGTGTTGATTTAAAAATTGCCTAGCCACTCGGCTAAAACGCGGCGGAGCTCCATCATGCATAAA
>NW_025110324.1:140026-352111 GCF_011392965.1 Frieseomelitta varia | reverse complement strand
AATCCATTTATTTGCAAAGTGTTGATTTAAAAATTGCCTAGCCACTCGGCTAAAACGCGGCGGAGCTCCATCATGCATAAATCGCATACGAAGTCTAATATCGACTGGAACTTCCTCGAATATTTCGTATAAACGCGTGCTCAAAAAATCAACGTACTTTATGCCTGTTGGTTTCTCATCAAGAAAAAGAGGTCCAATTAAAAATTTATCAATTATTCCTGCCCATACGTTTAAACTAAACTGGTGTTGATGTCTTGAATGCACAACATGTGGGTTTTCTTCATTTCAATTATGATTATTATGAAAATTGAATGTACCATCCCTGGTAAAACTAGCTAACTAGAGTTTGCTCTGTTTATAAAATTCATTATATCTCATAAACGAAGACAGATAGGACATATATTTGTATGACATCTTTTCATTATTTTTAGGCGTACAATCAGCTCCCGAAGTGGGTCCCACAAGTTACGAAACACTCTGTATATAGACGATAAGAAAGAAAAAAAAAAGAAAAAAAAAGGAATAGAATCTCTCCGTACAAACTCTTCCGCGCCAATGTTCGACAGGAACGTAGCACAGATGTGTTCTACGGCATGAGAGGATGCTCTACGGTAGCAACTGCAACTGGTCGAATATTTTTCAAATTTTTATCCAGGGGAAAAATATCTGTATGGCTCCGTGTTCGCGCTCGTCCGAATTTTATAAACTTTTAACCATCCGTTATCGATCAACTCGTTACCATTCGCGAAGCTTGTTCTTCGTTAAATACTTGATAAAAAAAAAAAAAAAAGATAGAGGAAAAAAGAGAGAACTCAACGTGAATAACGAAAACGAGCCCTGTTTTTCGACAAGGGAGAGATAAACTTTAAAGAATTATGTTTACTCGATTTATTTCTCCCGAAGGATCGATCTTTCTCGCTATTGTCCGTGTCGATCGTAATCTCTAATTCTTGGAACGACGAAAGCAACGGAGATAAGGAAACAACAAACAACAACTTGACAAAATATGTAGCTCAAAGGGGTTCGAGTTTGTCCGAATTTTAGAAATTTTCAACTATTATCGATCAACTCGTTACCATTTGTAAAGCTTGTTCTTCGTTAAATACTTGATAAAAAAAAAAAAGGATAGAGGAAAAAAAAGGAGAACTCAGCGTGAACGAGCCTTGCTTTTCGACAAGGGGGAGATAAACTTTAAAGAATTATGTTTACTCGATTTATTTCTCCCGAAGGATCGATCTTTTTCGCTATTGTCCGTGTCGATCGTAATCTCTAATTCTTGGAACGACGAAAGCAACGGAGATAAAGAATCGACAAACAACAACTTGACGAAATGTGTACATCGAAGTGGTTCGCGCTCGTCCAAATTTTATAAACTTTCAACCATTGTCGATCAACTCGTTACCATTCGTAAAGCTTGTTCTTCGTTAAATACTTGATAAAAAGAAAAAAAGATAGAGGAAAAAAAAGGAGAACTCAGCGTGAACGAGCCTTGCTTTTCGACAAGGGAGAGATAAACTTTAAAGAATTAAGTTTACTCGAGTTATTTCTCCCGAAGGATCGATCTTTCTCGCTATATTGTCCGTGTCGATCGTAATCTTTAATTCGACGAAAGAAACGGAGATAAAGAAACGACAAACAACTTGACGAAACATGTAGTTCGAAGTGGTTCGATTGGCTGGTGGTAGTTTCTCGGTGACACGAGGCCCGACGCGCGCCGCGTTGGTTCGCGCGATTCGAAGAATACGTCGAACGAATTTATCTTGTTAGATTAACGAAGCCGTATTTTCCAGTTTTCACGGTAAAACCGTGATCCGCATTCTGTAGACGAGCGGATCTGTGGATTGAGGGAGGAGGGCAAAGGAGGGAAAGACTCTGTCTATGTGTGTGCTAAAAGTTTTACAAGCCTCGGGCGCGCGCGCGCTCGCGCAGGGAGGGGAAGAAAACGAAGCAGAAAAATGGTTTCGCTCGCAACAGACTGATAATTCGATTGTTCGTTACCTACCCTTGCCCGGCCGATTTCTTGCGCTTCGCCGAGCCGAGCCGAACCGAGCCGAGCCGATCCGCGTGTGTGCTTCCCGAGTCCCTTTGCTCGTGAACCGACACATTAATTATTCCCGCACCACCTTAACGTATGGCTCGTTAGTATTTTATACTCGAGTGAAAGAGAGGGAGAGACGGACGCAACGGTTCATCACTCTGCCTCATCTCACTTTCTTCCTCCCTTTCCGCCACACTCTTTCTAATTTCTCGTTAATAACGCGTTTCCCTTTGCGGTGGTAGCCACACTCTCCTCCGAAATAACTCGTTTCCAACCGACTCGTTTCTCTCTCTCTTTTTCTCTTGAAATGAAATCTTTTTCGAGCACGATCTTTTTCGAGGGAGATTCGTTGCTATTACGTCCGGTAACATATCCGCGTACACATGCACGCTTACGTATGCAAAGCATCGTCTATTAGACGTATCTTTGCATACCTAGACGTCCATCGGTGGACTTGTTAGTTACGTTTCGCTCGGTGAAAGGTTCGCCATTGCTTTCAATGTGACCCACGCTACACACACATACACACACACACACGCTGTGTATATTTTAATCTGCTACCTACGCCATCGGCGAATTTAGTCGGCGTTCCAAGTAATCCTTTATAATCCGCAGCGTATCGTAACTCTAGAACTGTCTACAACTGTAAGATCTTTACTCTCGGTTCGATGAAATCGCTTCGACAACTTTCGGTCGTATTAATGATCACGCGAAACAGAGACATTAACAAGTCCCGCGACACAGCATGCGTCCTCCGCATCGTCCTAAACAATGATCCTATGACACGCCGATGACTTCGAGAACTTCAGCAGCATTAACCAAAATTCAACCGACCCGTGAGTAACATCGATAACTCGCTAAAAACTTTTCGGTAATTAGTTAGAAAAGGGGAGGTCACCGATTTCGACGATTTTTAAATATGTTGTAAAAATTATTATTTTTTCCTATATATATATATATATATATATATATATATATATATACATAAAACCACTGCTTGGACTTAGTGTCCGAGATTTTTGCAAAAAACTATTATTATTATAATTAATTTTTATAATTTTATAATTATACATTTATATAAAAATAATTTATGACTATAAAATTATAATTTTATTATAATTTTTTAATATAATATTAATTTAATATAATTTTTTATATAATATTATAATTTTATATAAATTAATATTAATAAATAATTATATAATTATTTTTATATAATTTCATTATTATATAATTTTTATAATTTTATAATTTATTATTTTACAATTATTATTATTTTATAATTGTTTTGTAATTTTTATTATTATATATTAATTATTATTATTATATAACTATTAAAAAAACCCGAACCTTACTTAAATCTAACTGTTCTACCTAGTAACTACTTTAATGGATTAGGTTCAGGTTAGATTTTTTTTAGCGCTTATACGCGTTGCCACAGACACGTAGCTATAGGCAATACTCATTGCAGTTAGTAACAATAGTTTTTTGCAAAAATCTCGGAAACTAAGGCCGAACGGCGGTTACATACATAGGAAGAAGTTGTTCAAAATGTTGATTTCTACAACATATTCAAAAGTCATCGAAATCGGTGAGATTCCCCCCCATTTTTCTAAATAATTACCAACTTTTCTTTCCACCCTGTACATACATGCGTTGCGTTGATCGCTGACACTGACCACCGACGAAATTTTTGAGATATTGCACAGCCAGGACATCGACGTTTCACCATCGTCGCATCCATTCGAGGTCTTTCGAATTACCATTAGCACGTGCATACGTACGTATGTACATGTATGTATATGTACATATCTAGAATCTAGAGCGTTATTACTAGTCGCGCGAAGGTGTCGCGTCCGTGCCGGATGCTTTCACGGGGATGAAAAGGGCTCGTTGCAGGTGACCAACGAACGTCCGAGCGAACCAAGGATTAATTAATCTGTCGTTCGAGTACAAAGAGATTGCAGGTCAGATTCGAAATGTTCGTACGACATTCACTTCGACGGAGACTCCGTTTTTCTTGCGCGTCGCGTTTCTTTCTTTCTCTTTCTTTCCGATAAACTGATATTGTTTCGAGCCACAGAAGAAATCGTATCATCGTCGACCGTCTGTTTTATTGAAATTTTGCACACGTTCACGCGATTCCCAGTGACGAAATATATCGACACATTTAATCAAATAACGTTTTAATCCGACGAGAATATGAAGGAACGTGGAAGCGTTCTCTCTCCTAGAAACGTTGCGACGTTGCCTTGGAAGTTGGAGGTGGAATTCGACGACACTCTGACCTGTAAACTGTACAGCCAACTGTCATTTTCTGTATGTCCTTTTCTGCGTATTTCCTTTCGCTGTCACTATTATTCAAATAACCGGTCGATACGACTTTCAGAGTTTCTTTCTTTACAACTGCTTGAAAAAAATATAAAAAAACTGATTTCTCTTTCTGATCTCAAACAATAAAAGTACAATTGTATAAATCTACTTATTTTAATTATTATCGTTCAAATTATAATAATTTACGTACAGAATATTTTGATACGTTTCAGAGGCCGATTGTTCTACTGTTAATAAACATTTATTCTCCCTCCCGTTGATTTTTAAACTCAAAGTACGCGTGTAAATTCGTAAATGAATCTATCCTCGATATATTTTAAAAAATCTATCATTTATAACAAGCATTGTTTCAATATGTTATTTAAGGAATATGTGTATACAAACAGAAAGAAGACGACAAGTTCGTCGCTCCTCCAACTTCGCCTGTAGAGAGTTTCAAATACGCTCCTTTAACTAAATTTCGGAAATACTGTCCTTTCATACCTCCGCGTGACTATAATGATTCATCTCCATTGCACGACAATTCCAACGTCGTCAAATCAAGCCCCGTGGAATTGCACGCCTGCACAAGAAATTCCATTAGCCCTAAAAAGGTGAGAGGGTAAATGCAATAAATGCAATTGTCGGCCGCTGCGTACCTCATTTCATTATTACAGCGCAGGTTTGGGACTGTTTGTTTTAGCAAGTCTTAAAACGTAAAACAGAGGTGGCTAACTGGCGGTCCGCAAGCCCTTGCCCCCACTTTCCTGATCGCCAGCGCTACCCCCTCCACTACCACCTGCTTAGTAGGGAAATCAACAAACTGGGAGTAGTGGGGCTCAAGCACGACAAGAAAATTTCAATGCAGTGGAGGGGATCGATACAGTGGTGGGGATAACGCTAGCGACCAGGAAAGTGGGGGCAAGAGTCCGCGAGCCGCCAGTTAGCCAACTTCTGTCTTAACACGTAAAATTTAAAGGTATGGTATTTTGTGCATGTGTGTGAATGTATGAAGCCGAAGATTTTGAAGATAAGATTACAAAAGCGTGTAGATCCAAGTGTAGAAAGTAACGAGTCCTGAAAGCATACAGATGTTGAGAGAGTAGCGAGTTGTGACAGCGTGCAGGTATACTGAGAGCTTAACATCTCTTTGTCATTGCCGTATTTGGATTTATTCAGTTTTCCTTAAATTAATAAACTTTATATTTATTTTATTTATTTTGACTCGTTCAGTTTTCCTTAATTCAGATTTCCTTAAGTTAATAAACTTTATATTTATTTTATTTATTTTTGACTTATTCAGTTTCCTTTAATTCAAATTTCCTTAAATTAATAAACTTTATATTTATTTTATTTATTTAGACTCATTCAATTTTCCTCAATTCAGGTTTCCTTAAATTAATAAACTTTATATTTATTTTATTTATTTTGACTCGTTCAGTTTTCCTTAATTCAGATTTCTCTAAATTAATAAACTTTATATTTATTTTATTTGTTTTTGACTTATTCAGTTTCCTTTAATTCAAATTTCCTTAAATTAATAAACTTTATATTTATTTTATTTATTTAGACTCATTCAATTTTCCTCAATTCAGGTTTCCTTAAATTAATAAACTTTATATTTATTTTATTTATTTTGACTCGTTCAGTTCTCCTTAATTCAGATTTCTTTAAATTAATAAACTTTATATTTATTTTATTTGTTTTTGACTTATTCAGTTTTCTTTAATTCAAATTTCCTTAAATTAATAAACTTTATATTTATTTTATTTAGACTCATTAAACTTTATATTTATTTTATTTATTTAGATCCATTCAGTTTTCTTTAATTCAGATTTCCTTAAATTAATAGACTTTGTATTTATCTTAAACCACTTGGTTAAGTTTGTGTTGTTTTTACCTACGATAAACACTGATAATTGATTTATTTCGAGACATCTTCTACCTATGCAGATCGCTACGCTCGATACCCAGGATTCGTCGATAACCGAGCATCGCGAGAAAGAGAAATTAGAATTCATCGAAGGCTGTTGCGCAACGAAGTTTTACTCGAAAGGATCCGCCATCTCGGAAAACGGTATCGTCGATGCGAACGAGGTACGTTGTGACAGATACGTGTGAAAATTTTGAAATCAAATACCATAGGATTGCGCGCGAGGGGGCGATCAATTTCATCGCACATTTCCCTTGGCGCGGTGTACGTAAATTCAAGACAAACTCTTGCATTGTTACGTAGAACAAGAGATCGAAAGTCCGACGTGATTCGTCTTTGGGACGCTTGTCGGAAAGAAACAAGGGCGAGAGAGAACGGAGATACCGCCGCGAAAATGCACAAGGGAAAGGATTTAATAAATTCTCGTTGAATAACGTCGTCGACAAAGAGAGCAAGAGGTGCTTCGATCTGCAGCCTGGTTTACGTACCAAGAATAAAAATTCCAGGAATATGTTGACGGAAGTAGATAGAATCCAATTAGCTAACCGGAAGACAGTCGATTCCTCGGACGTAAAGAGACTCGCCGAGCCGAAACTGCGGAAGCAACTGGCGCTACTGACAAACGGATCGTCGGATAATTTCTGTTTCGGTGATTCGACGTCCGAGAGCCGTGAGAAATACACTTTCCTCAGGGAAAAGAAACCAGTTCTGTGGAATTACAAACGTGTCGTGCGTTTGCGCAGCACCGCGAACTTGCTCGATTTCAGTAACCGTTGGATGAAAGAGTCCGCCAGTTCACCAGTTAACGTTCACCAAAATCTCGACTCAAGTCGAATCTCCGAGAAAAAGGTTTCCGACAACTCTTAGACACGTTTAAGTTTTTGAAAAAGAAAGATGCAAGAGAAAATTAAAGATGGGAGTAGTTGTTCGGTTAAAGAAAAAAAATTTACACCTTTTGTGAATTTATAAGATACGTTGCTTCGATCGCAAGTACCAACGTTTATATATAACTAAACAACATTTTTGATCATTATTGGCCGTTCTACCATTATTATTACTATGATCGTGCATCTCTGTAGAGCAGATAGTCGAATCATAAAAAAAAAAAAAACAGGAAAAAAAAATATTCTGATTCGCGCGAGCACGTGAAAAATTCCAACAACGTTTCACATCTCGAACAAGAAAAAAGAAAAAAAAGAAACAAAAAAAAAAGAAGGGGAAAAAATGAATCGTCGGTTTTTATATCATAACAATTTTCGCTATCGAAAAGAAAGTTTTCATTCTGTCGAAATTTTTATCCCCCAAAGTGTGAAAAAAACATAGAGGCTACGGAACAATCGCAGACACAAATTAAATCTACAGCCGTTACAATCTGTCACGCCGTTTGCAAACGTCAAAACCAAATGCGAATATCTATTTTCGACTTTCGAAAGTCGGGAATACATATTTCGTCTCGAGAACTCTTAAAAGTTCCAACGTTGAAATTACAACGTTGAAGAAGGTTTTATATACCGACTAACGTATTCATATCGTCTGCACACACGACGATACATTTTTCTTATTTTCTTCTTTTTTTTTTTTTTTTTCTCGAATCACGTCGACGAACGCGTTTCGAAATAAATAACAAAACGGTGATCGTTTCCTCTTACAAGAGACGTTGATGAAAAGAAAGTGATTCGCTCGGCGGACGAATCATTGATATTCGCAGGGTACTCCAGCGTGTGGTGTCGCGATTGGCTAGGATGAGAGGACGAAGGATGCGCAAAGGAATGCAAATGAGATCAGTGCCCGCCGCCTGGGTCGAGCGGCAGCGAAAAAGGAGGCTTGGCTAAGTGAAAGCGTTATAGATGGATTGATCTTGCACTCCCGGTGATAAAATCTTCGAATTGATACTTGTAAACGTGACCTCTCTCTCTCTCTCCTTTCCCATCCGCTAAAGTAGAACATCTCCAACATCTCGACCCATTTCCGAGACCCATTGCGCGGCACAACCGGGGAAAAATAAACATAAACGAACGTTTGTTTGGTCACGGAGATTGTTTTATTACAGCTTGAGTTTCTCTTTTGCGTGCTTCGTCGTTGTTGGAAAATTCTAACGACGGCGAAAATTAGGATTAATTCCTAGGCAAAACGACGAAATTGCTCAGTTCCCAAATTGTTTATGCAACGCGACGATAGAGCCGCGTTATTACAACACTATCCAGCGGGGCGCGCCGCTCTGGGAATAGTTGACTGCGAATCCAAAGTTTAATTCATTTCGCAATTTCCAGGCGCGTCAAGGGCAGCGTATGTGTAAAATTAGTTTGTACCGCGGCGCGCGTACAGCACGCGTCACTGACAAATTTACACCATTGGCGAAAATGATACCTCGTCGACGAGAAGCTGAAGACTGTTGAGTTTCAAAAAAAGCGAAATTTTGAAACGACGAAAGAGGGAGAGATTTTGTCAAATTGAGCCAGTTGTAATTTTTGTATAGATGTTTCAATCGTTGCTGCACGACCGTGCGATTCGTCGCAGCGAGGAAGGGATCAAGGGGTCAGGACAGTTTGAAATTTTTTTTTTGTTTTAAATGCCGTGAGTTTAAATAATAAAATAACAACTGTAAAATAATCACGTTTGAATAATATATGGACAGTTTGAAATTTTCAAAAAATCGATTTTTTTTTTTTTTTTGTTTCAAATAGTAGTTTGAAGATACAAAAGGTTCTAGTCTTTAAAACGATTTACTTTGGGGTATAATAATAAATTCGCGGTTACAGAATAATTGAATTTGTATCACTGTTTACAACTTTAAGCAGTATTATAAAGTGTAAATCGTGCGATTCCAATATTACATTTGGTGAATCGAATATTAGGGGACTTGGACTCAATTTAGTTGTGAATTGTAAAAATTGTGAACCGCGATATATAAGTAGAAAAAAGTAAGTAAACGATACATATGACAAATGGCGTTCTGAAACTTTAAACGCCTTTTTCTCTAAACTAGGTTTTTAGAAACGGTGTGCAAGATATCTCGGTATCTAACCAACCGATTACTGTGAAACTTGGTACGTATCTTTAGCGTAATATTTACTAGGGATTGACGATCGAACGATTTTTTAATTTTTAACAATNTGAAAATGTTGGATCGTCAATCCTTAGAGAATATTGTTTACTTTTGAACTTTTCTTGCCTTTTTCTTGCAACTAATCCTGTCTGGCTGGAATCATGCGCACCGATAGGCAATGTAAAAAAAAGTTATGTAAAAGGATGCCGTTAGAAAGCTAAATAAGAGCCCTCTCTTTTTCTTTTTCAATGTTTCTTTTTATAGTTCGTAGTGTGTTAAAATAAACCACAAAAGCTAGTTTTTCTTTTACTAGCCCTCCAAAGTACGTCACACTGTCCAGTCCCCTTAAGTCCAAAGGAGGACCTCTTAAAATCCAAGGAGAACAACGTATTGACGCGAGAGAAAGACAAAAACGATCGTGGTAGCAAACGTGATAGCAAGCAAACGATTTTGAGAAAACGAAAGATCGTGCACGACCGAGATCGATCTTATCGGGTCCGGGATGAAAATTGCCGGGACAATTGCCTTTTGTCGCATTTATTCGACCGATCTGCGTCGAAATGCGCGACAATCGAGCGAGAAATTCGGCCAGTTCGTTGCATGAACTTCAATTAGCGACCTTTCGCCGGGTAAAACCTGCAATAAAAGCGACCGCAGATTCTGTCCCTATGTAGTTTCGCATTCGAACGAGCACGATCGGATGTTCCATTCGGCCGTTTAATGTTGCTTTCTATAGTTCATAATGTGTTAAAATAAACCACGAAATCTCATGCCGATCAAATATGTACTTTTGTTTCACTAGCTCTCCAAAATATTCGTAATTTTTAGGCCCCCCCCCCCTCAAACTGTCCCCACTTAAATTATCTGTCATTGCGACAGAGAGAAGGTAATAGACATCACGTATGCCTGACGATGCATATTGTTTAAGACGCGCAGTGTGTTATCGGCGTGGCAGGGCCCTCAATTTTTCGCTGGCTACACCGTGACGTATCATAGAAGCGAAAATGTGCACACGTTGCACACGTTCTTTGTACGCTTGTCAATTACCCGCACTTTCCCGATATATATTTCGATATTCCGTCGGGTGTCTATCGGCAGCCGAAAAAAAAAAAAAAAAAAAAATGGAAAAAGAAAAAAAAAGAAATGCCACGAAATTGAAAATTTAATTACGAATGATACGATCGAGTATTGAATATCGAGTGCAAACTACCGGCTGACAATGAACTTGCTTCAAATAGCTTTTTTAATCACTTGGCCGCGTATCGATTCGGTTAATGATCCGCTGTATCGTATAACCCTTCTCGGCTAACGATAAATACATATCCCGGATTGATTGCTTCAGCTCTGTTCTCGCGTTGGATAAATCTTGGGGAGAGAACAGGATGTCAGAAATAAAGATATCATCGGAGAATCGCTTCGTTCGTTGTAACAGAAATCGCTATAGCCACCTGCCCTACGTTCGTTCGTTCGCCAAGTGTCTTGAGAATTTATGGATCGACATTCAAACGTCCGAATTTTTTCCGACCCATTACCGATTATCTTTAGTACGGGTTTTTCACTCCGAAATTAATCCTCTTGTAGATTATATTCAGCTTTTTTGCAAATTACATGCATTCTTGCACAGATCAAATCTGCGAACCTAATTTAAACCTAACCTAACCTTTGCGGATGACTGAAAAGTGAAGTAATATCATTTTGTAGTGTTTTGTCACTTTATTCGTAATTATTTGTACAAATTAATGCACATAATTCAAAAAGTAAGTGATTTTGTTGGTCAGACAAACTACATTTTACTATTTTTACCACCATGTAATATAAAAGCTGACTCCTTGGATTTATTGGATCCTAGTGGATCTATTATTAATCATTCTGTTGCAACTATCGCTCCCACAGGCTAATCATAATTATTATATAAGTATGTATACAAAACTATTATTTATTAGATGAATCTACATATACGTATTCAAATACTTTTACCGTTAAGTATTTTTATGTTACTCTTCATTTCAGTATTATCACATGTACAAAATTTCCAACCGCGAGTAATAACATCGGATTTGGTTTTTCACTCCCAAATTAATCTTCATGTAGATTATATTCAGCTTTTTTGCAAATTACATGCATTCTTGCACAGATCAAATCTGCGAACCTAATTTATACCTAACCTAACCTTTGCGGGTGACTGAAAAGTGAAGTAATATCATTTTGTAGTGTTTTGTCACTTTATTCGTAATTATTTGTACAAATTAATGCACAAAATTCAAAAAGTAAGTGATTTTGTTGGTCAGACAAACTACATTTTACTATTTTTACCAGCATGTAATATAAAAGCTGACTCCTTGGATTTATTGGATCCTAGTGGATCTATTATTAATCATTTTGTTGCAACTATCGCTCCCACAGGCTAATCATAATTATTATATAAGTATGTATACAAAACTATTATTTATTAGATGAATCTACATATACGTATTCAAATACTTTTACCGTTAAGTATTTTTATGTTACTCTTCATTTCAGTATTATCACATGTACAAAATTTCCATCCGCGAGTAATAACATCGGATTTGGTTTTTCATTACAATGGCTTAAGGAAAGAAATTTCTAGGTGAATTTGATTCGCAAAAAGGATTAATTTATAACGGAGGATTAATTTATAGTGAATGTGATGTGAAAAATGGTTAGTTTCGAGGTGCAAGACCTGCGTGACATTTTTCATTGTTATTTTTTAGCCGCGAGATAAACGAGTGGCACGATTTTGCAGAGTCTTCGACTCTATCGAGCGGCATTCTCGCGGCACGATCAAGTTCAAGCTTTCACCGGCGGTAAGTCAAGCAACCGGTGGGAAATTCGGTGGGAGCGTGAAAAATAACGAAGCGAAAAATAGCGAAGCACGAGCGTGTCATAAACTCGGCTCGATTCAATGCTCTTAACGGCGACGACCTATCGGATCGCGCGCATTGAATTTAAACGCTTTGTCGCGCGACGCGGCGACGAATAGGGTCCCCGACACGCGAAATGAGACTAGCAACTTTCGCCCGGAGCGTACTGAATTTAACGGGGAGGCTGCTCCTTCAACAGCAACTTTCCATGGAAACTCCGTGGAAACTCTCTGGAACGTCAGAAATTCGTTGTTTCTGACTCCGAATCACAAAAGCTTTGCATAAATGCACTCGCCGCTGGCACCCCGCCCGGCCATTTTGTATATTTTCCGTACAGACTTCGCCTTAAAAAGCCGAGGCATAAATACCGAACGAAGCAATCACTCCAGGTGTTTAACGATAAATATATCCCTCTTTCAGTCGTGTCGGCGACACTTTGAAGAAACTTGAGTTTACCAGATCTCTAGAAATTTTGGACATTTCAACCAAAAACGTCGATCAGAAAGCGCGCCATTTATCGTCGATCGAGAAACCTTTCGCAAATTCACAATCATCCGTTGATCGATCTGCTATAGTTAAATGTCCGCACATCCCCAATGGCTGTTTGTTAATTACAAACCTAAAGAGCAACAAGATGTTTGCAAACGCGGCGTGTTATTATTTCGTATTCCGTAAGCCAGGTACAAAACACACGCAAACGTATAACTATATCAGAGTAGTTTTTCAGGTCGAGGAATATCAATAGTCGTATTTGGTCGTACGAGTAAATAGATTGTTCCATTCTGTACGACCAAGATCAATCCCATTGCCGACTGAGCGGACACCGTACGAAATGGAATAAGGCAATTCAATGTACGCACACGCACGTATGTATGTGTGTGTGTGTGTGTGTGTGTATGTATGTGTTTGTGTTTCTGTATACGTCCTGTTTGTACAATAAAATGTATTTCCAGTTTCGAGGGGTTGGAAAGAGTGGGCACGAACAGAAACGAACGCGAAATAATAAAGGTATGTATTTTACTGGTCATTTTCGCCGACCCTCCCATTAATGCCTTCCATCGCGCACGCCGATGGGAGCATAAAGGGGTGGTTTTTATAGGAAATAGAGAGGTGGATATTTCCACGAATGATAAGTGGCTTTTGATGTTTGAGCCAGTAATCGGTTTCAGACCGCGTAATCTTGGCGGTTGAGTTCAAAAGGGAACCGGCCCCATTTGCATCTTTGAAACATCGGGTGAAATTTTCCCCCCTCCCCCAATACGCCGAACAGTCGGCTGCTCGTTGGTAATTATCGTACCGCCGTTCGCGGATTTAATGAATTTTTCAAGAATTTCTCCAAACCATTTGGAGAACACAGACGAGAATTGGCTTTGCCAAGCGAGGCACGTGAGTATGATTTCTCATCGTGATATTCGAGCCGGATCTTTGCATCGTTTTGTCCAAAATAATCGAAGTAGATTCGCCAGTGCAAAAGAAAACAAAATATTGGAAAGCAAAGCTAGTATAAATTATAGAAACGCATATTTATTTCGCATAGGAGAAAAAAAGAAAAATAATAATAACTACATTTAAAAAAAAAAATAGTAAACTTTATTCGGTGTCGCTGTCGCTACTGTAATTCAAAGCAATCAACTTTCTTTTCTTTTCAATTGACACAAACTCATTGTACCCTCGTCAGTTGAAATATTTGAATGAATCGACTTCGATTTTCATGGGTGCTAACAGCGACTTTATGGCGGATGTTTATACTTCAATCATATTAACACTTAGTTTTATCATTTGATTATTTAGATTCATGCTGATGCTACAACTGTGATAAACCAAATATTAGTGAAACGTAATACGAGAATTACGTAAATATGGATATCTACGCTACTGGAAACATAAAGTCGCTGTTAGGACTCGCGCAAACTTTTCTTGCCATTTTTCAAGAAAACTATTAGGCTGCGACCTATGATTCCTTAAAAAAGTTTTACTTTTCTGACAAGTAGAGTACAATGTAAAAAAAAAACAAAAAGAAGAAAATTGAAATTTAAGGTTAAGATCAATTTTTGCAGCAAATCGAAGGTGAAGAAGAATTCAGGTATGATAGCCACGGACAAACTTCTTTTCCACCCTGTACAACACAGTCGCGCGACGTGTTTGAAACGACTTCTGGCCGATCGGTAATATCGTGATTCAAATTTCAACGACCGAATTCACCAAGGTATTTTCGTAACAAGGCATTACCGCCGCCTTACCTCATGGAAAAAGCTTCCCCTTCAACAGACCAACCTTATCGAGATCAGCAGAAACAAAGAACGGCCTCGCCCGCTTTGTAAACAACCCGTTGCAATTTCCGGTCGCTCTTAGGAAAGCATCGTTGTTGAAAGTTTGCCGAAGAGGAATTGTTAACTGGTTTTCTTTGTATTGTGGCTCGCCGCTTCGGAACGACGTGGTTTCTGTTCAACTTCAAAATGAAATTTACATCGTTCCCCGTTGCAACGTAGGTAGTATTATTCGTCAATTGACGATAACTATATATGTCATATTACACAACTTACGTCGCAAGCTCGGAACGATTCCCTCTAGAATCTTTTGAATTTTACATTGCTGCGTGTGGCAGGTTAAACCCTACGAGAAGGGGGAGAAAAGGAAACGATAATAATCCATCTAATTGAAAAAGCTGCGAGACACGCTGTCGACAATTAATTATTTCGCGACTCTTAAGACACTCTCCCGAATAGATATTCCATAAAACGTTCGATCGAGAGCTTTGACAACTTAATGCCTCGCCAAAGTTAAAGAGCACGAGCTTTACGAGGCACGACGTAGAAAAAGGAAAAAAAGAAACAAGAAAAAGAACGAGAAGAAGCAATATAGAGGAGCGATAGGAGGCGTAAAGCTTGATTTCCCTCTTCCCCCGTCTGCTTATCGCTCGTTATCCCGAAAACTGCTGGCGCACTTTGCATAATAAAACGCTACGTATGCCCGACTCTGCTGGCCGCGGTAATTCCGATGACCCGAATTATGAGAGACGAGTAACGATCGGTTCGATTATCTCTCAGAGAAAGAGAAAGAGAGAGAGAGAGAGAGAGAGACAGATCGTTTGTCTCCATCTACACGTGTTCTCCGATTGACTCCTCTTCGCGAATTCTTCAGTGGAGGAAAGCAGGATCAAACCAAGTACCGTTGTTTCTCTAAAACAAGAGCTTCGGCGCCCACGAAATTACGTGACAAGTTTCGGAGCAATATCTCCCGCGCGAACAGAGTTCAAAATTTCGACTCGAAGAATTTCAACGTTTTGTGAGCAATGAAGTGATTGGTTTTTTTTTTTTTTTTGTAGTGTTTCGACATTGCCATTCAGAAGTATATTCGTATTCTAATATTTGTAGAGTCTTTTGACGCTTTTTTCACCTTTCTATCTCTGATTAGAGTATAAATATGAAATATTTGGCAAACTAATGCGTTCGGGGCAATGAATATTGAAGAGGGCGACGAATATTTTATAAGCGATTTTCGTTTCATTAAGTAAGATATATAGTATATGTTAATATTAACATTTTATTCTGTCTGTGGAGTAATGTTACATCTACATCGAAAATTATTGAATTAAATGTGAATGATTTCTTATTTGCATGGCTATTCTCAAGAGAGCGATCAATTTAATTTCTGACTGTAATATAATTATTTTCTACATAAACACAGACATATAAATTAGCATTTAGTACAGCTCAACAATAATTATAACTTAAAAACTAATCGTGTAAACTTAGTTTCACTTTGTAAACAATATAAGCATTACAGTATTTATCGCTGTCTTTAATTAATGGAATAAAACAATAAAACTGTAAAATTACTGATTAGAATTACTGAATAGAAAAAGTATTTTTGGAAGCGTCGACAAAAATTATCGCCTGCTGTGCATCACTGACCTTGCCTGAAAGTTGAGCAGGAAAATAGTCATTCTAAGTTGAACCTTCATCGTGTGCACATCGATTAAACTTTCAAAATGAATTTTTAAATAATATTCTAATTATTTAAACATTATCTAACGTTTCTAACCATTTACTTACAGCAACATATTTATGAAAGTGTAACCTTACGATAGAAATACTAAAAACTATCGATTAGTATAATAGAAAAACTGTTTCGAAATATTAAAAACAAAATTATCAACAGTTCCGGGTCACTGACGATCGGAACATTAGATTAACTTTCAGCGGACAACCATTCATTACCAATTGAACTTCCGTCGTGTGCACATCGACCAAAATTTAGGAGTGAGTTTTTTAAATAATATTTCTGAATATTCTACTTGTTTAAACATTATCTGATATTTCGAATAATTTATTTGTAACAATTAAACAATAAGTTCTTTTCAATAACATTTCCAGCAATTATTTAAAACTTTTTGTTGATCATTCGTAGCTATCGAGTCAGTAATACGTTTCTACGAAATTTTAATAAATTGTTTCTCACCGACCGATTAACGCGATCATATAAATTTCGATCGGTACAGACATAAGAGCTCAGTATAAATCGAACTTTCGTTGCGTACGCATCGACGCAAATTTTAGAAGCAAATTCTTAAATAATATTTCGGAATATTCTAATTATTTAAACTTTCATTTCTTATTATTCTAATTATTTAAACATTATCTGATATTTCTAATAATTTATAACAATTAATAAATTCTCTTCTGTAATGTTTCTAAGTGTTATTTAAAATTTTTAACTAATAATTTATAAGAATCTTGAACAATGTACTTAAGAGAAATGACTTTGACTCATTGAATGAAATGATTAATTTAATTATTTAATCGTAATATAAAAATTGTGAAAATTATTGAATAACGTCTATAAATATTGTAGAAGTAATTTAATTGTTTCAAATGAATTATTCAAACTGTAAATTAATGCATTTCAATAATATTTTTGTATATTAACAAGTTTAACTATTTACTTATAACAATTGAATCAGTGACTGAATTCCCAAGCATTATTTCATAGTTTCAATAATTTTATAATAATTAAATTGTTTTATTTACAATAACGGAAAAGATAGTTACGTAATACATATATTTCTTGCTGTCTCAAATAATAAACGAGCGAAAATTTTTATATGTCGCGCTTATATGTTATTTTGAAGCGACGATCATTGTTTAACTCGATTTTTGACAACATAACTTTTCTCTACATAAATTTCTATTTAATATACATCAATGCAGTTATAACTTAAAAATTAATATCATGCAAGTGTAAATTTAGTTTTAGGCAGTTATAGATAAAAAAATTAATAAATTATTTTGTACGTTTGACATTATAATATATTTATGAAAGTGTAACCTTGTGATAGAAATCTAAAAACTATTGATTAGTACAATAGAAGAATTGTTTCTCGAAATCCAAAAAAAAAATTATCAATAGTTCCTGACGATCGAAACATAAAATTAACCTTCATCGGTACGGAGACTCATTACCAATTGAACTTTCGTCGTGTGCACATCGACCAAAATTTAGAAGTGAGTTTTTAAATAATATTTCTGAATATTCTTTATATTGTTTAAACATTATCCAATATTTCAAATAATTTATTTGTAACAATTAAACAATAAATTCTCTTTTATAATTGTTTAAATATTATCCGATATTTTTAATAATTTATTTGTAACAATTAAACAATAAATTCTTTTTTATAATTGTTTAAATATTTCTAATAACTCAAACAGTAAATTCTCTTCTATAACATTTTTAAGTACTATTTCAAATTTTCAATTAGTCATTTGTAGTAATCGAGCCACTAATACATTTCTAAGAAATTTTAATTAACTGTTTGGCATCATTAACGAATTATTTTAATTACTTTTTATAATTATTTAATTTTTTCCAATATCATTATGATTATTTTCACTTGAATACGACCTCAATTGCCATGACTCGTATCGTAGTCGTACAAGATATACTATGATAGTTACGATCCTCTAATAATTACCACAATATACGTAATATTTCTGCATGTATATAAATAATATTAGTCTAACAATACTATTGCTATTTAAATATTATTAGATACTTGCAGAATTTCTCTTTGAATCTATAATTTGGAAAATAATTTAGTACATTATTATTAATTAGTCAAACAAGAATATTTCTTCAATATCTAAAATTATTCATTAGATCGATCAAACAATTATGCCTTATTTTACGAATACCATTCCTCTTTCTAACAAATTACTTAAATTCAATACAAGTTGAAACCTGCGTGAGAAATACATGAAACAGTACTGATATATAATTCAATATAATGAGATCCGTGCGTAGTCACCTCCACGTGGTGGGTCTTGGTAATTGATAGCGTTTTACAAACACGTAAAGTTTGTAAAACGTTATCAAGCTAAATTATAAAACGATAAACTTTAATGTTTGTGAAACAATATCAAGCTAAGAACTACGCAACCTACAGTTCAGTTTAGACCGTGAAAATTTCTTTCCTTTATTTATTTCACGATCTAAACTGAACTGTAGGAACAATTAGTTGATAAGTAAACTATTGGGCCACCGATGGACGACGAGGGATCTCGCAGGGACATCGTGGGATGCGTGCGTCTTAGCTTTAAGTTGCGTACGTTTAGTTTTAAGTTGCGTGCGTTTAGTTTTAAGTTGCGTGCGTTTAATTTTAATTAATTATAAGATCGTTAATATCTGGGACGACGAGGGATCTCGCAGGGACATCGTGGGATGCGTGCGTTTAGCTTTAGTTAATTATAAGATAGTTATTATTTGTAAATTCATTGTGAACGCATTCTGTACAAAAACACATTTAACTTGAGACGAAATTATGGACACCTCCTCTCTTCTCTTTTTTCATTCGTTGTTACTATTCATATTGTCATTACACTAGAGTAGTTACGTTTGATACTGTCATTGCACTAGAGTAGAGTTACATTTGTTACTGTCATTGGACTAGAGTAGAGTTGCTTTTGTTACTGTCATTGCACTAGAGTAGAGTTGCTTTTGTTACTGTCATTGCGATAGAGTAGAGTTTCCACCTTTCGTTGTCAGTGCGTCAAGTTGGAGAACTGCAACCCCGTCCGAAAGGACGGGGTAGGTTCTTGTAGTCTAGCGTCTCTTGTAATCCGGCTCAGTGATTCTTCGGAACCCCACTGTGTCGTTGGGGGTAGCGCAAAACTACTTGCCTCTAAGTGCTCGAACTCCGATTTGATACACTGACAGCGTAAGTTGGAAACTCTACTCTAGTACAATGACAGTAACAAACCGCGATTTCATTTCGTGTTATATCCCTTGTAAAACACGATACTGAAACGTGTTAATAGTTTCGTTCTTCTAATTTCGTTCAAAGTTCGATAAACGTATCTTTGATACTGAATGCGATGTTAGGACTGCGAATTATTGTACAATTGTTGTGTAACTTTCATGCTAGATGAGTGTGTGCTTAGTATGAAAGGCTGCGAGTGATTCCGACATATTGTATGACTCGCATTCGTATGGAATGTATGTAATGTATGTAATGTATGTAATGTGTGTAATGTATGTAATGTATGTAATGTATGGAATGTATGCAATGTATGTAATGTATGTAATGTATGTAATGTATGAAATGTATGGAATGTATGGAATGTATGGAATGTATGTAATGTATGGAATGTATGGAATGTATGGAATGTATGGAAAGTATAATTGTATGATTGTATGTATTGTATGATTGTTAACGCGATCGTTGTTCGGGAGACAGAGTTCCATAGTTCAAGAATTAAGATTTAGACTTAAGTTTTGAGATTGAACTATGGAACGTCTGTCTCTTTCGTTCGTAACCCCGGGCCAAGTAGAATAAAATCTCTGCATTCCTTAAGAATGCCGAGTTGTTTGTATGTAATGGAGGGTGGTTGGGATTAGGGCCCGGGCGGGTCTCGTGCGTAGTCACCTCCTCGTGGTGAGACCTGGTAATTGATATCGTTTTACAAACATTAAAGTTTGTAAAACGTTATCAAGCTAAATTGTAAAACGATAGACTTTAATGTTTGTGAAACAATATCAAGCTAAGAACTACGCAACCTACAGTTCAGTTTAGATCGTGAAAATTTCTTTCCATTCCTTATTATTTCACGATCTAAACTGAACTGTAGGTACAATTAGTCGATAAGTAAACTATTGGGCCCCCACCGATGGACGACGAGGGATCTCGCAAGGACATCGTGGGATGCGTGCGTCTTAGTTTTAAGTTGCGTGCGTCTTAGTTTTAAGTTGCGTGCGTTTAGTTTTAGTTAATCATAAGACAGTTAATATGTGTAAATTCACTGTGAGCGCATTCTGTACAAAGACACGTTTATTTAACTTGAGACGAAATTATGGACACCTCCTCTCCTTTTTCGTTCGTTGTTACTATCGTTACTGTCATTGCACTACAGTAGAGTTACATTTGTTTCTGTCATTGCACTAGAGTAGAGTTACATTTGTTACTGTCATTGTACTAGAGTAGAGTTTCCACCTTTCGCTGTCAGTGTGTCAAATCGGAGGACTGCAGCCTCGTCCGAAAGGACGAGGTAGGTTCTTGTAGTCTGGCGTCCTTTGTAATTCGGCTCAGCGGTTCTTCGGAACCCCACTGTGTCGTTGAGGGTAGCGCAAAACTACTTGCCTCTAAATGCTCGGAACCCGATTTGGTACACTGACAAATCGCGGTTTCATTTCGCGTTACATCTCTTACAAGGCACGATATTGAAACGTTTCAATAGTTTCGTTTCCCTAATTTCGTTCAAAGTTTAATAAATGTGTCTTTGATACAAAATGCGCTGATAGCGCTGCGAATTATTGTACAATTATTGTGTAACTTTTATGTTGGATGAGTGTGTGGTTAGTATAAAGGGCTGCGAGTGATTGCGACATATTGATTTGCATTCATGTGTAATGTATGATTGTATGTAATGTATGTAATGTATGATTGTACGCATAGTATGTAACGTATGATTGTATTCAATGTATGTAACGTGTGATTGTATGTAATGTATGTAACGTATGATTGTATGCAATGTATGTCACGTATGATCGTATGCAATGTATGTAATGTATGATTGTATGATTATATGTATTGTATGGCTGTTAACGCGATCGTTGTTCGGGAGACAGAGTTCCATAGTTCAATCTCACACATGCGCCTTAGAATTAAGATTTAGACTTAAGTTTTGAGATTGAACTATGGAACGTTTGTCTCTTTTGTTCGTAACCCCGGGCCAAGTAAAATAAAATCTCTGCATTCCTTAAGAATGCCAAGTTGTTTGTATGTAATGGAGGGTGGTTGGGATTAAGGCCCGGGCGGGTCTCATGCGTAGTTACCTCCTCGTGGTGAGACCTGGTAATTGATATCTTTTTACAAACGTTAGAGTTTTACAAACTTTAATGCTTATAAAACGATATCAAGCTAAAAACTACGCAACCTACAGTTCAGTTTAGACCATGGAAATTTTTTTCCTTTCTTCATTTCACGATCTAAACTGAACTGTAGGTACAATTAGTCGATAAGTAAACTATTGGGCCCCCAGCGGGCCACCGATGGACGACGAGGGATGTCGCAGGGACATCGTGGGATGCGTGCGTCTTAGTTTTAAGTTGCGTGCGTTTAGTTTTAGTTAATCTTAAGATAGTTGATATCTGTATATTCTCTGTGAGCGTATTCTATACAATTATAGGCTTTAGATTTTAATGGATATTTCAAAATATATGATTTGGTAAAATGCAACAGACCTATTCCATATCTCCTTTTAATTAAATATCTGGTCCATTCTAAATATATTTCGTCCCTAACAGAAATAAAAATTTTATTACTACATTGTGTTATTTTATACATCTTTTGATGATGTATACTCATCCTCATGAGGTATTTGTGTACCCCCCTCCCCCAAAAAATTTTATTTTCCCGTAAGCCATACAATATTTTGCTCATTTTCTTATTGTACGAGGTCCAATTAAGAGACATAACCTCTTGTGATATCCAATTTTTTATTACGAAGCTAAATAAATGAAATACCCTACGATAGTCCGGTATATGCTAATACGTGACCAGTGTTTGACCTCCCCGCGAATATCATCGATCCTACTTGCACGGCCGAGCGTTCGATGTGGTTCCATTTGCGGTAATTAGGACGCGTCTGCCTCTTGAACCGCGAGAGGAGAGACTTCTCGAAGAAATCGGCGGAGAATATGCTTCCGATTCCTCGATAATGAAAAATACGAACGATACCCGGAAAATTTTCAGGGGTCAACGTCCGCCCAGCGATATCATTCCCTTTCATTCTCGCGATACACGGTGCGGAGTCCATTTGCTACCTTGTCACACACGCGCAGCCCCCGCGCGTTTCTCAGAATCATCCGAGCACGATGAGCACTCTCCGTTATTAGAAATGGAACAACGATCTCGCCTGAATAGGAAGCGGCGGACACGATGCGATGGCCCGAAAGCAAAAGGTGCAGCGAGTCATGGCTCTGTTAAAGCAATCTTCCATCGCTTCAACGAGAGGTAGAGATCTTCCGAACTTCCCCTGCCTCTCTCAACATCCCCGTATCCTTCAAGATATTATATCTACGTATTTTCTTCCGAGTTCGAGATACGTACTTGTTTACACACCGAGTTGCGCAAAGTTTACATAATATAACCGAACCGACTTGAATCGACTTGATTGCCTACTAATCGTAACGATTTTAATTGTAAATTGGACAACGAAATTACGACGTTTATTTTACACACAAGTCCCGAATTGTGCCAGGTTTCTATAACTGGACAGACTTGAATCGACAATTTCTTAACAATCAACGATTGTAATTGTAAATTCGACTGTCTAAGCTACGACGCCATATTTATTTTCAACGCTTACAGATAAATCTCGAGTTGTGTGAAGTTTACATAACCGAATCGACTTAATTGCCTACTAATCGTAACGATTTTATTTGTAAATTCAACAATCGAAATTACGACGTTTATTTTACAGACAAGTCCCGAATTGTGCCAGGTTTCTATAACTGGACTGACTTGAATCGACAATTTCTTAACAATCAACGATTGTAATTGTAAATTCGACTGTCTAAGCTACGACGCCGTATTTATTTTCAACGCTTACAGATAAGTCTCGAGTTGTGTGAAGTTTACATAACCGAATCGACTTGATTGCTTACTAATCGTAACGATTTTAATTGTAAATTCAACAATCGAAATTACGACGTTTATTTTACAGACAAGTCCCGTCTGAGACAAGACAATTGTGCCAAGTTTCTATAACTGGACTGACTTGAATTTACGACTTCTATTATTAATTAATGATTGTAATTGTAAATTCGACGCCACGTTTATTTTCAACGCCTACCTCGGTCGCATTGTACGACAGAAATACACGAAAGGACAACAATTTCAGGAAGTAGCTAGTTTCTTGAAAAAAAAAAAAAAAAATCAGATCAGCTAGCTCTCCGCCGCCTTTCCTCGTTGAATGTACATATTTTAACACGACCAGCGGACGACTCAGACGCTTAAATTGCTTCGTTAAAATTGTCCAAGGCGCCGTCTCCTTTTATCCCCTTCCGTCACATCGTCGATTGTTTCTCGTTTCTTCTCGTGGCCGTGGGTATAGTCGTCGCGTCGCGCGGTCCTCATTGCCGGAAGAGCGCGGATAAAGGGAGAGCATGAATAATGTAATTCGTATAATATCGGCCACAGCGCGAAGGATGGACGGTAACTGGATAGAAAACACAAGGGTGTGCAAGTTCCATGGCTTCATAAACGTGAACGAGACAACAGAGCCGGATATCGACTATTTTTCCATTCGGCTGGATTTCCCCAGTATCTTTTATTTCTTCTTTTTCTTCTTCATCTTTCTTAGTTTCTACGGACAATAAGGTAAATGTCACACAACCTGGACGTTATTTGCGAAAATTTCTATCTCATAAATCATATTTTCTCTCTCTCTCTCTCTCTCTCTCTCTCTTTCTTTCCTTTCGTTTGTTCGTTATTTTACAAAACTATTACCCAAGTAACGTGCTAAAGTGTACTGAGTGTACGTGTTCGTGGACAAGATACGAGCCAATTCAGTTCGCCGCGCTGTAAAAATTCATGTCGGACGTTGTTCGATCGTCCGATAAAACTGAAGGACCTGGGGGATAAAGGAAATTTCTTAATCGCGGCACCGTCATTGCGGAACGTTCCTGGCAGCGAAGACTTTATTGCCCCGCATTTTCAGCGGACTCGAGCAATTCGAACGTCGACGACAGCGAGAGCCCGTCCGCCAGGATACAAGCTACAATAATCCGGCCACAAAAGACAGCAAACCAAGTCAGCGATTCCTACGTAATCTGCGATTCTCAGCGCTTGTCGGGATCGTTGTTACCCCGTCGTCAGATATCTACTTACACGTTATATAACGAGGAACAACGCCGGGGCTATGTTTCACGACTATATTATATATTTGGTTAATAATTTCAATTCCCAGTTATTACTTGTCTGCTTGATCGAGATCAAGTCGGACACTGGCATTGAGATAATGTGTTCGGTTAATTTACGATCAGATGAAAAAAAAAAAAAAAAAAAAGAGAAAGAAAAATTCATTCGGTACTGATCGAACGTGCGTGCGCGTTGTCTGTGGCTTTACAGCGATATTTACTGCCATGGCGAGCTGCTGCACACCATCCAGATGGCGTCCATTTACAAAGACTCGAAAACGTTCGTCGACATGAAGATGAAATACCCGCCGAACGAAACGTTGCTCCTGTTCCGGGAGTTCATGGAACGAAACGATCACATGCCGACGAGGCATCAGATCGAGCAGTTCGTCAACGATACGTTCGATCCGGAGGGATCCGAGTTCGAGGATTGGGACCCGGACGACTGGGTCACTCGGCCCAAGTTCCTCAACAAAATCCTCGACGACGATCTACGAAAGTTCGCCGCCGATCTGAACGATATCTGGAAGATGTTGGGCCGGAAGATGAAGGACGACGTCCGGATCAACGAGGATCAATACTCGATCATTTACGTGCCGAATCCGGTGATCGTTCCCGGCGGTCGATTCCGCGAGTTTTACTACTGGGACTCGTACTGGATCGTGAAAGGGCTGCTGCTCTCGGAGATGTACAGCACCGTGAAAGGGATGTTGTCGAACTTCGTCTCGGTGGTGGACAAGATCGGCTTCATCCCAAACGGTGGTAGAATTTATTACACCATGAGATCGCAGCCGCCTATGCTGATACCGATGGTCGAGGAGTACCTGAAAACAACGCACGACTACATGTGGCTGGAAGACAATCTTCACCTTCTCGAGAAGGAGTTCGACTTTTGGATGACCAACAGGACCGTGGAGGTGGAGGTCGACGGTGTCAAGTACACTCTGGCCAGATACTACGAGGAGTCCTCGGGGCCTCGACCAGAATCCTACAAGTAAGTAAGTTGACCAGAATCTCCTACGAGACCAGTCGACTTTTCATTTTTTTTTTCCTACGAATCTCCTCTCTGTTTTTTCTTTTTTTGTTTTTTTTTTTGTTTTATCATAAAGCCACCGGTCGAAAAATTTTTTGATCAGAATGTGTTGTTTCCCTCTGGGTCGCTAAAGTTGAAAAATAAATGTCCTGTTGCAATATTAAATATATAATAAATATTATATATTTAAATAAGTAAATATATAATAAATAAATATTATAAATATTTAAATAAATAAATGTATAATAAATTAATATTATAATATTATAAATATTTAAATAAATGTATAATAAATAATTATATGTTTAAATAAGTAAATATATAATAAATAAATATTATATTATAAATATTTAAATAAATAAATGTATAATAAATAAATATTATATTATAAATATTTAAATAAGTAAATGTATAATAAATTAATATTATAATATTATAAATATTTAAATAAATAAATATATAATAAATATTATATATTTAAATAAATATATAATATAATAAAAAGCATTATAGCTACAATTATAGTGGATTTATGTTTGGAAGTACACGCTATTAAAATCTTTAAGATTCTTAAAAAAATTATATGCGTCAACAAACGATAAAAAGCTAAGAATTTTTTTAAACGAATGTCATTTCCGTGGGAAATAATTTTCATCTTCGACTTTAGCGACTCGCGATACTTTGGAAAATGACATGACTCGAACGAAAATGTTTGCTCTCTGGATACTTTAGCATCATTCATTCTTTTGTTTCTCGGATCGATTTTTACCGATCCTCCGTCGCGATCGCGCTCTAACGAGGAAATTTCTATCGACCAGAGAGGATTACATTACCAGCCAAAGTTTCCGCACCAATGAAGAGAAGGACAACTATTACGCGGAATTGAAGACTGCCGCCGAGTCCGGTTGGGATTTTTCTAGTCGATGGTTCATACTAGACGGCACGAACAAAGGTAAAAGAAATTGTTTGTCGTTTGTTTCTGACTAGCCGAAGATGAATTGAAATGTAAAATGATGGTACGAAGTTAATGCACACGGCATCGTTGTTGCCAGAAAATTCTCGAGATTTTTCTAACATATGGGCGCTTCTAGAAACTATGTCTGTAATTGTCGTGTCGCGTGTTGCACGCGCTTATCAGTGTGATATCTCGAACGAGATATCTCGGTGTCGTTTGATGTTTTTACTCGAGTGACGTCAGCTTTTGCAGGTGAAAGCGTAAATACAGTAGTATTGCCCTCGTTGCTCGACGTATTTTTCTTCTCGATGATAGATTACGCATTTCCTTTAAATTCTCTCGATTGAACAAATATCGGTTTTCCTTGTTAGGGAATTGAAATAAAAAAATATAGAGGCATTCGCACGATGTAAAGACCTACATGATATATCTATGCTTATATCGGTTTTATTTATATATATTATAATATATTATAATTTTATTAAAAAATCATACGATTGAAATTATCTGAGCTTTAATACCAATATTTATTTTATTAATAATTTAATTATTAATAAATTAATTAATAATAATTTATTTTATTAATAATTTGTTATCCATTGCTAAAAATTTTATACTTTATCGATGAAATATTTATTAAATATCTATTCTCTATTAAAGCAATTGGTGGCCATCGTCGATATTGATCTTATGAATATCCAGAACGTAATAATTACGAGATTAGTCGCGTCGCGTTGCATCGTGTTTTATCCGCGTGGTGTGGAACAACATGGCCACTCTACAAAGTTCTTCTTTAGGTAACCTGACGAACTTGAAAGCCAGATACATTATCCCCGTCGATTTGAACTCGATAATATATCGGAATGCACAGCTGCTGGCGCAGTACAACCAACGAATGGGCAACGAATCCAAGGTCGCGTACTACCGGAAAATAGCGGCAGAATGGAAAAGAGCGGTCACGGCCGTGCTGTGGCACGAGGAGGTAGGCGTCTGGCTCGACTATGACATACTGAACGACATCAAGAGAGATTACTTCTATCCGACCAACATTCTGCCGCTTTGGACCGATTGTTACGACATCGCGAAGAGGGAGGAGTATGTGTCGAAGGTGCTCAAGTATCTCGAGAAGAACCAGATCATGTTGAACCTGGGCGGCATACCGACCACGCTCGAACACTCGGGCGAACAATGGGATTACCCGAACGCTTGGCCGCCGTTGCAATATTTCGTCGTCATGTCGTTGAACAACACGGAGGACCCGTGGGCGCAGAGGCTTGCCTACGAGGTTAGCCAACGATGGGTACGCAGTAACTGGAAAGCGTTCAACGAAACGCACAGCATGTTCGAGAAGGTAAAAAAAATTGGTGGTGCATTCCTGCGAAAGAGATCGGTGGCTGACGACAGACGAGAGACCGGGATGGGGATTTGACGAGCTGAAATACGAAATATGTGAACATACAGAGAGAGATACACAAGATACTGTGTACTTTAACCACTTGCGCTGATTGCGGACCATAACGAGTGACCAAACCGTATACAATAATTCGTCGCTTTCTTCTTCAACTCCGCCGGTATGATATTCATTGGATAGAAATTATCGAGAAGTAACAAATTTATTATTTATTATTTAAAACTTTAAAAATTTATTATTTATTTTGCCTGTTTTGTTTTACTTAAATATACTTAAAACTGGGGAAATATTACAATTTTGTAATAAAAAAAATTCTCGACGTGCGTGGCACGTGATTCCGTGGCGCAAGAGGTTAAATCTGCATCTCTAAAGTTACAATTCTTTCAAATTGGTCAGTACCAATGATTCCAATCCCTTTAGCGAGATTTATAATAATTTTATCACGCATGTTCAAGACATTTCATATCTCTCTCTCTCTCTCTTTCTTTCCATTCCACCAAATTTCCAACAGTCACACCGGTGCCGTTCGAAAGAATAGCCAGACGGCGTTAATAAATGCGATTCGTACAACATCATATAGTTCATAGCTGGATCGTTTGCAATATCGTTCGATTCCGCAGTACGACGCTACGGTGTCAGGTGGTCACGGAGGTGGCGGCGAATACGAGGTCCAACTAGGCTTCGGTTGGAGTAACGGACTCATCATGGACTTGCTGGACAAGTACGGAGACAGATTAACAGCCGAGGACCGTTTTGTAATAATGCAGAGCACGGCACCGCCGCAGGTCGTCGTGTCGACCGCCGGTCAAGTGATGACCGGTATTCTCGCCCTCGTAATATCGTTAGCCGCGGGATTCATCGGGTGAGGTGAGCCTCCGTTCCTTGCATCTCGCCGCACCTTTACGTTAATTCGACACGCGGAACCATCAAGGCCGGTTCTAGGATTTCCTACGAGCATCAGACGCCACGCGTCTCCACGTATATATAACAGTCAGATTTTCGACAGCATTCTTAAGGATACTTAAGATCATGCACTTGTTCATCATCGTGTAAATGCGTACGTCTTACGTTCATAGGAAATTCCATTTTAACGTGATTTAACGTGATGAATTTTTCACCGTTTGCGTAGAGTAGTGTATCAGCAGTTATAGTTTTTGGATTATGTAACAGAAATATCTTGAACCAAAATTCATTAGTAACGAACGAATGACGGTATTTACTGACTTTGGTTTCGCTATAGAAACTTGTCACTTGTTGTTTACTCGACGCTAGTAGAAATTAATTATTTAATTAAATTTATTATTATTCATTTAATAATAAATTAAATTTATTATTAAATTATTTTATCATTAAATTCAATAAAATGAATTAAATTTATTTTATTTTATTATATGAATTTTATTAAATTTATTATCAAATTATTATTTAATAGTAAATTTTGGTTTAGAGCTTCTTTTTATTCGCGTAAATCGTAAATGGCTGAAAAATTGGTCGCAGAAATGTCAAATGCAGCAATAATACGCGTGTGGAATTAACAGCTCATCCTTCTACCTTCTGAGAATGATACATAACTCGTCTCTCCTCTTTGCTTTATGTTTCAGATATCCTTACGCACGCGGTCTGTCTGTCTATCGATCTATAGGGGAATCTTTTAGAGCGAATTTTACACAACAAGCCGTATCATTTTATCTGTTACTGTGTAGTAGTATTAATCGATCGTAAAGATCCAAGAATATCCCTGTTTGCTATCGACATACTTGTTTCCAATTGCGTTAATAGCTCGGCGACTAAAGCGGAAACGTATATTGGCTATTGTTGCAAATGGTTGCAAACGGTTTGTCAGATCATCATCTTGCCGATAATAATTTTTATTTTAATTTTAACACTAACCTCGAACAAACGAATCGAGCGATCGATCGATTGGCGATGGGCATTCCCTTCGAGGTCGTAATATCGTGATAAACGTTGTTGTTGTTGTTGTTGTTGTTGTTGTTATAGTTATACATCGCGTGCCTGCAGTAATATTCTGTGATTTTTACGCCTCTTCGCTGGCCGAGGACGCGCTTTTTCTCTACGATAACGATCTTTCGGTTCGACTCGGCTGAGCTCGCGGACACGACCGTGTCCGCATTTAAGTTCAAAGCATGGAAGAACGAAGAAATTCCGCCATATAAGTTGTTTCAGTATTATTATTATGTTTGAGTCGTGCAGTTTCAGCTCGAGGTTGCTGAAAAGCGAGGGGAAAGTTTTTTTTGAGAATCAACGGTAAGAGAAGTGAGGAAAGAAACGAGCGAGGTACCGCATGGTACACGGTGTGTTGTTTCGAATTACGCGCGTTGCATCGCTGAGATACGATGCAAACGAAATGTTGCAGATTTATCATGGACTTTGGAAAAGATATACAGTTGTTGTTGCACTAGAGAAAAATACCACGAGAAAAGATCGAGAGCGAGAAATTAGTAGCGCGGATCTTGTCTAGTCAGTTCGTGTTACATCGTGTGTATACCAAAGAGGCCTTTTTAATTCAAGAAACATCCCTGAATTCTCGCTGCTACTCGAGAAGTATTTATTTTTCTACGACCATTCCCGCGGCAACGATCTTCCTTCATTTTCCCGGAATAATCGCCACTGTTAGATTTACAGGATCTCGAAGTATTGGTCACGTAGCGTGTAAGTTCGCTTTTATGTTGCATTTGCACTTGTACGTCAGGATGATTTTTTTTTTTTTTTTGTTTGTTTTCTCGTTCTTAGGGATTTATCGTTATTATGTTTTGAATATATATTTATTTAATAAAAGATACCGAGTCAAGCGTTATCTCGCCGGTATCTCGTCTCCACGCTTATAAATTAGACGAACACGTTTCGTGATACGTAGTATAGTTTGAATCGTTCGAAATAAATAAAGTTTATCAGCAAAGTACGCATCGATTCTTGCTCGAACTTTGCGTAACCTGTCGTTGCAGGACGACGAAATGAGAAATAACAACGAGAGTAAGAGTAAGAGAGAGAAACGTCACCTGTAAGGTAAACGAGAGACTGTTTCCGATTGTTTTTCGATCAATGATACTCGGCATGCTCTATCGCCCTTTACCTAGGTTTGCCTGCCTGTGTGGTGACTCTTAAATAAAGTATATAAAGTTCAAACCAGAAACTCTACCTAACCTGTTCCTCTATGAACCCGCTAGAACAATAACCGACAACATTTTCTTCATCGTTTCTCGTTCGTTCTGTGCACTGTGAAAAAAAGAGTTGCTATCTGTCCCGTCTTTTTACTTTCGTTTCATCCTCATTCAGCAACACGACACATCGCGTATAATAAAAAGTAAATTCTGTCGGTGTTTAACAATGCATTTCAAATGCGATTCAAAGCCGATAACCTGTTGCCAGGAATAAGTTGTTTAGCTTGGAAACTAAATGTTTCTCTGGATGACAAAATTATGTCTACAAGTTGATGACTTGTTGGACACTGTATAAAATATATACGTGGTACCAACAATAGGTGGTAAAAAGCGGCTTTTTCCTTCGTCTGTTTCTGTCCTCGTTATCGTCGAGCAAATAGTGTACTCGTTCCGAGATTGGAGGAAAGAAACGACATTGAGGTTTAATCGAAACAATCGACACTGACTATCTGGGAGTTACGACGATTTTATGGCGACGTGTACGAAGCACCGGAAGTCGCGATGATAGTACTTAACGTGCGCTCGGTATATGTCGCGAGGAGGATCCTCTCGAATATATATGTCGCGGTAAACCAAACGTGAGGTAAAATGTTTCGTCGAAATCCATTAATTCACATGATCTATTTCATTGGTAAACTGAAGACGTGTTGTAAAAATTATTAATATTAAAAAATCGAAGAAACGTCTACCAGTCATTGTTTATCAGCAGAATAATACAGTTTACATGTAGCTTTGTATCTACATACAATCCCGTGATATATATATATATATATATATGTATGTATGTATGTATGTATGTATGTATGTATATATGTATATACGACACGTATACAATGACTTGTAAAAGCATTCGACCACTCATAGAAATTCTAATTTTCTATAATGGTGGCATTTTGGTAAACTTTGAAACGCACCATAAAAACATTTATTAAGATATTTATATTACAAACATATTACCTGAGCAAAAGTCAAATCAATTGAGCAGTTTATTATCAGTTAATTTAATCCTGACGTTTTTATTAAATACTAAACTTTCGCAAACAGCAAAACTGTCCCGTAACATAAATTTTCGCATTAGTTTAAAAGTATATTGTCACAACGACAGTAACGAAACTTCAGATATTTTGAACTTCAAACTATTTTAAGATATTTTAGATATTTGAACTTTTTAGATGTTAGAAACTTTTGTATCGATACGAGTATCTCACAACATCGAATTGAAAGACACACACCGACGCCACATTGACGCGTTATCGATTTACAACATTCGCTTCGTTCTCGAACAGAACGTAATGTTACGTAATGTTACGCTCAACAAAGTCGATAGCAAACTGCGGAAACGAATTTCAAACAAACATTCACTAACAAATCGATCGAATCGTTGACGATTGACAGAGGATCTCTAATCGAATCGTTTCCTACAGGATGGTGGTGTACAAGAGGCGGCACTACTACGTTCCTGGACCGTCGACGATGCCGAACAAGAGGAAAGTGATCTCGCCGAGTGGGAATCTCTATCGAAAGAGGATCGCCTACACCGAGCTGAGAGACATGAACAACGATTGACGATCGTTGCTCTTCTAGAAAAGCCGATTCGTTGTTTAAAGCGACTGGTAAACAGCACTAGGCCGCGGGAAAGGACGTCATCTGGAAGCCAGAACAGCCACCGGATTTACCGATCGCGATCGAGAATCGTGAAGAAGATGCTCGCTTTCAATTTACCTCGCCAAAGGCTAGAGAGAAGGTAGGTGAAAACGGGTAACCAACAGTCGCGTTGCGGTTTCGGATCGTCCTCGACTACGCGGAAACACTCGTTTCGCACGTTCGAATGTTTGAGAATAGTTGCGGACATCGGCTCGGTTTTCTTCGTTCGGCGAGTAGAGTCGATCGCGCGCGTGCTCTTCGTTTTTTCGCGGGGAAGGTGATACACGGTGACGACACGGTGATTTGCGCGATAACAACTCCTCGATCGGAGCGACTCTATCCAAGGCTGACGACGATGATAGACGATGGTAGTTCCGAAGACTTTTCCCGAAGGGAAACCTCTGAGAAGAAAAGAGGAGACGAGCAACGCGAAACGATTTGGAACGCGGCACAGCGCGACACTGAAAAGCCCCGGTGCGTCTCAGCTCGTCGCCCCGAGCTTCGCCGCGACTTCCGAGCCGGTGTACACTCTCGTGTTCTCCTCTCTCTCTCTCTCTCCCACTCTGCTGCCCCCCTTTATCCCTTCTCTTCCGTCGCGCGTCGCCCGGCCTAATCACAATCGCAGCGGTCCGCGAACACGCGATTTACGTGCTTTTTTGGAATTTCTCCGACGAGCGGATACCTTCGAAGTTGAGGCAAGGATGTAGAATTTAACAAACTGACGATCGAGCACGGTGGAAGAAGATCTGGGATTTTCGGAGAGAGAGAGAGAGAGAGAGAGAGAGAGCTTCTCGCGTGCACGTGCTCCTCCTGCGTGTGTTTATAGGTGAGTTTAGATAGTCGATGATCGATTCTGTAGATAAAAAGAAAAAAAAAAAATAATATTGTATTTTTGCGGATATTTTTGTATATAAAGAGATCCGTGTAGCCGCTTGCGTGTGTTTAGTGAGAGAGAACAACGCGTGCGATTCGCGTCCAATCGTTGCTAATTACTTACTCCGGGGCGATCAGCTTACGATCGGTATGAACAAGATCTTATCCGGCGTACGACCAACTACAAGATTTCGAAGAACCTGGGCGCTTTGTACATCCGTTTTCTAAGCGAGAGACCCGTCGAGTTTTACCTTACCCGTCGTCCGTTTGGAAGAGGACTTGTCGTTTCTCACCCCAATTCCACGATTCGTCCGATCCCTCCTGTAAATAATAACGCGTGCATCTGTTGTGTGTTGTTTGGAACGTGAAACGCGATCGGCCAAAGCCGTAGAACTGTTGTGTGTTTGGGTTTCTACGAACGAAATAGATGGAAAGTTCGCAGGAGCGGAGGAACGAGCTAATTAACGAATCGAAGATCGACTGGTTCGAGACTCGAGAATGCAATCTATCTCAGCCCATTGGTACACGTTGATCGATCGCGGTGGAGAAGCCTGATCCAGCATCGATCGACGATCATTGCGTTTTAATCATTTTTAAACACTGTTAGTTTTATCGTGAGCGACGCGAACATTACATGTATAGATAGTTAGATAAATAGATAGGGAATTTTGTGTTTGCGAGTGAAAATCGGCTGGAGAGACCGTGTCGAGAGTAAGATAGATCCACGATGAGAAATTCACTTGGATCGTGAGAAGAGGATGACGACGCGGTCACGTGGTGCTCTCTTGGATCGCGATCGTCCGCGCATGCGTGTTCCGTGGCCGACGAAAACTCACTCGAAAAACCTGTACATATTATTTTGCGATGAAATGAATCTATTGTTTTCGCGTTTCCTGTCTAATAGTGGAAACGGATTGCCTCGTACGTTCGGCAAGCAGGATATTAAGAAACTGTATTTGCGACTTGAAAGCAGAAAAAAGAAAAAAAAAAAAGAGAGAGAGAAGGAAACGAACGATCCCTTTTTCTTTTTCACTTTTTTCAGCTGTTTGCGTTATCGAGCTGTTCGAAAAATTCGTAGCAGCCTTTATTGTGAATTTCTGTCATTTTATCTATGGTTAATTGATACTCTTGCCTTATAAATCTACGTTCGTGAAATATTATTGATCATGTAAGGTAGAATCGTTACTTCAAATTTACATCTCAAATCGATAAATTGAATCAAAGTTCACAATATTTTGGTGATTTTCATATTAATCAGTTTTTTTTTTTTTTTTTTTTAGTTGTAACTAAAGTGTTCACTTTTACTTCCCTCGTTCACCGAATATAATTTCATTATTTTTTTTTTTTTTTTTTCGTGGTCCTATTATCAAGACTTACTTGGGAGACACGAACAAATGAAATGAATTTCTAAGAACTATTTGAAGGAATGCATTACTGTGAAGGGGATGACAAATTTTTCGTCAACATAGAGAAGTAATTAAATCTTCTTTCAATCTAACGTTGTGAATTTTCCGAGCAGCCTAGATGATAGCAAATACTTTCCATTGTGAACAACAAACATGCGATATATATCGTGATTTTTTTTTTTTTTTTTAAGTATTGGGAGGCGTTATTATTCCCAAATTAAAGGGAATCGTACGTATCGTATGCATCTTATTTAACTAACTTATCCTCTTATTTATTTATATGTCGTTCGTCCTTATGAAGCGTCACAATTCGCGCGTTTTTTCCCCCTCGTTTCACCGCGTCGAGGAAAAATCACGCTTCTGTTTTACTATTGCGCGAAATGAACGTCATCGATGGATTGCAGATATTTATGCAAATTCATTTCATCAGAATGATTAAAGAAACAGTGTCTAACAACATAAGTAGAGATTCGTTTCGTTCTGCCAAGTGCGATGAAGGTAAAAGCAATCCGAATACGTCTGCCTCGTACTTTTCGACATCTTATACACCGTTTCCTATTACGCGCGTTATGCAAATTTCTTGCACTTTAATGCTTGCATAAATGCATGAACATCCGCAATCTAGTTGTCAACGACGGTCAGTTCTCGCGACAACGAATTGAACGAGAGTCCTGATACACACTGTGTATATGTACGATACTTTGATCATTGTGATACTTGGAAATAAGTAATTACCGACGTGCCGTTATGTATTACGTTTCTTTGTCCCTTTCTTACCTTAATCTTTTCTTTTTTTTTTTTTTCCACTCCAAGCGTCTTTTGTGTTTCTTTCGTTCGCGTTTGAAGACTATAGAGGAAAAACACGATAAGTCGTATTTTCTAATTTCTTTTTTTTTTTTCACGTCAATTTCAAGAATGTTAATTGATTAATTAATTCTGCGTTACCAAAATTATCATTTCACTTAAAAAGCATTGTCCTCGTCTCAACAATAGATACTTTTGGCCAAGATTTTCTCCAATTTTTAGTTATCATTGAAATCACATTGAAATATTCGTTTTCAATCATGGAGCGATATTAAGATTCAAAGAGAGAGAGAGAGAGAGAGAAAAAAAAAGAGTACTTATCATGTTCTTTTCCTGTGATCTTCATTTTTTGACGAATCGGACCTCGCTCCCTCACATTTTCTGTTCGAACGATTCGAGTCGCGAGTGTGTGTGTGTGTAAAAGAAAATCATCGAAAGGAATCTGTTCCTATATAGATCGTACGATTGTTCCTCGTGGCTGACATCAACGCCATCGGATTGATAATCAAAAATCATCTGAACGCGAATCGAAGTATTTTTTAATTCTTATTGTTAGAGACGTGGAGGATCTCGTTGGGAGAATACTTGTATAAAATATGCTTGTGATGCGTGTTTTCCCCTGATCGACGATATGTAGCGTAGTAAACTGGGAATATTCGAAATCGGAGGGATAGCTACGACCGCGTTGAATACGTACATCCGCACAGATACGCAGATACAGGTATTGAAAGCAAAGAGTAAAAGGGAAGAAAGTATGGAAAGTAAGAAAGAAAGAAAGAAAGAAAGAAAGAAAAACAAGAGGTGTCTATGATACGCTGGCGTATCGTTTCAATGTTTTTAAGAAGATGATTGCCGAATCCGTCTCCTGTTTTCTTTCTTTCTCCCTGTATACGTGTACATGTATCCAGCAATTGTATATTTTAACAGAGTAATGCTCGTTTGGTAAATAAAGTTCAAAAGAAGAAGAAACGAAATATTAAATAAAGAGGAGATGATGACGGAGATTATTATTTTGTGTCTTGTGATCGATGACGGATGGGTGAACGCCTGCTACAACTATAACTACATATATATATAACTACATTCTGATAGATTACTTGTATTTGTTTATAATATACCACGTAACAACAAGGAGAAATACTGAATTAAACAAGGACCACCTACGTTAGGTGTATCACACACAGGCACGGAGTCACTCAACGTTTTTCGCGATTCTTTTGTTTATTGGCAAAATACGGTTTTAATACTTGTAATACGGGTAAGTTTGCATGATCTTGCTGGATCTGCTTGTACTGCTGGACGCAATGTTAAATTCGCAGTTCCTGTTCGCGAATCCAAAAGGTGACGACCAAATATTTCTTAAAAAGAAAAAAGAAGAATCCATTTCCGTAGAAAAAAACGAAAAAACAGTCATTGATAACGAAAAGGGAGAGAACGAACGCATGAATTTGAGAATGTGGTCAAACGACCGTACCGGATACGTTGCAATACACAGTATAGTACTGTAAATGACATTTTTTCAAACTTTTTTCCTTTTCGTTTCTTCAGAATACAAGATTTAAAAAAATATAGGTGATTATGAAAGATAACCGCGTCATGATACAGAACAATGAATAATTATGTTTTTGAAGCTATAACTCTTACCAAAGATTTGCATCTTCGTTCAATATAATTTATCATGTGTGTTCGCAATAATTTTAAATCAAATCGTTCTTATACAGAATATCATAAGTTAGCTTGAACTTTTGAGAAAAGGAAAAAAGATTAAATCCACAATAAGGCTGTCGTTTCGTCGCTAGATCGCTCAACTAATGTTCAACTTATGCTCACTAATTCTACTTGTGTTCAAATTTTCTAATGAAATGCACAAAAAACCGGAGTATTGATTTAAAAAAATAAAAAAGAAAAAGGAAAGAAATGTTTCTTCGTATTAATTCCTTCTCGATTAAAACGACGCTCGACACTTGCGAATCAACAAACTCACTCCAACTAATACGCTATTCTTCGCACACGAATGGACGCTACAAGTTTTAGTAAATTAAATAGTAAAGGGAAATCACTGACTCCAAGCGATAATAATACACAGACAGATACTTGAAAATTGGTACTGATATCTCTATCTGGTGATGAGCAATCGTTATTAGCTGATTAAATTATTTCGAACTGTTTATCTAGGTGTAACGTAGCGATTAACTATAAATAAAAAATAAAGAGGAAGACAAATTATCAAGTGTCTATATCAGCACTTTGGTGCGCAACAATTGTACACATACACACACGCGCACACACACACGCACATATGTATATATATATATATATATATATATATATATATATACACCCGCTCGCTCGCGCAATTAACATTTGTTTACATATGTAAAATACGTGTGCGTAGATTTGTGTACGTATACGTTTCTCTTTCTCATTCCGTCTGATTTTTTCTTTTTTTCTATTTTTTTTTTCTTTTTGTTTTCCGCTCGAGGCAAACTTGTGTCATGAGACATTATAAATATAAACGTTGCCTAATAGTAATTAAGTAATCCTAAAAATAAATATCTATCACAAAAGACGATCTATAATATAAGTGGCTTTTGCGGGTTATGGTAATTCCCGGTGTTGCAAAGTATTCGTGTTACCTTACTCTTCTCTCGACGTCACACACCTTCTTACCAATTCTTACGTCAAATATTTAGAATTAGTACTTTCTAGTTTACGTATCGCTGCTTTAACAAATGTTTTTGTAATAAATGCGGCAATGATCGAGATCGTTGCCGCTTGTACTTTCATCGCACATCTATCGTACACATCACGACTTAATTAATGTTCATGAGTCACAAATTAACAAATTGCTGTACCGTAATTTGTTATCAAATGGTTCAAACAACGTTTGATCGCGCACGATTTTTCAATTGTTCTCTTGCACGCAGTAAAGGAAAACGTTCGTGCACGGGCTACGATGAAACGATCATAAGAGAGGCATTACTTAAAATTTCCATTTCTTTAAACAGCGCAGTCTTTATTCTCCCGAATATGTCGTTCGTGGTTCGTGTACCGTAGCAATGGTGCCCCAATCACTGCATTCGTTTCCTCCTCGTTGTTCACTGAACACGTAACGATCTCTTCTGAAAATGAAAAACAGAAATAAATTTTAGAGTAAAAAGAAACAGAAAACTAGAAGATACACAGAGGACAAAAATATTTACGTACCGGGTAAACATAATTGTAACTGATCGCTACTAGGATTGGTACTGTCTCCTGTACCGCTGTCTTTGCTATGCTGAGAACTCGTTTCCAAATATATGTGTGTTTGCGTGTCTGCGACTGTAGCTGCTATAGCTGACGATGGTTGTGAATTTGTGGTCTGTGCAACAGCGTTCAATCGTCTTCTAGTTTGATAAATTATAACCACCCATACTACGGACGTGCCAACAGCGCAGCATACAACAGTGATTATTATCAAACCTAATATATCGTCCTCGTTAGGACTAGGAGCTGCAACACGCAGTATTTCTGCATACATTTTACTTTAGATTTGAGAAAACAAAAAAGGAAGAAAAGATCTAACTCGCTAGAACCTTCTTACCTGGTTTGACTGTAAGATGGGATTCACCAACGACACTACCCAATGAATTGCTCATTTCGCACTCATAGCTACCAGCATCGCTAATTTTAGTGTCGACAATTATCAGCAACTGATCTTCGGCTGTAAAGAAATGCCGTTCAGTCGCTTGCAGAGCATCTCCATTCTTGCGCCAGGATAGTTTTGGTCTGGGCATACCACTTGCCATGCACTCCAATACAATCGAACCACCAACTGTCACTTGTTTATTTTCCATTGGTTTTACGAATGACGGTGTTTCTTTTGGAAGAAAATAGAAAAAGTTACCACCATATGTGATTATTGATTTCATGCTAATCAGTTGTAATTGCATTGCGTGAAGTTGCATGATACTTACCCAGTATCGTAAGAGTAGCATTCGCAATGATTTTACCGGCAAGATTTTGCGCAGTGCACGAGTAAACGCCGCTATCGGCAGTTTTCACATCGACGATGAACAGTACATCGTCAGTAGGCATCATGTGCATTCGTCTTTCTCTTGCCGCTGGGAAGTCGTTACCACCATCTTTTTGCCACGCTATTTGCGGCGATGGTTGCCCTTCCGCCGAACACTCGAGTCGAGCAGTGTTGCCAGCGGCTATACGTATGTCGTGTGGAATTTTTGAAAAAGATGGATAAACTGTAAACGGAAAAAGAACTTATTAGTAGTATTGCTAACACGCTGTAATTAAAGTTCAACAAAAACTTACTTATAATGTTTAATTTTGCTTTAGTAGAATATGTCGTCCCATAAGTGTTGGACACCATACACTGATATTTTCCAGCATTTTCATTAGTAACATTAACAAGATGTAAAATAGAAGTTGCCACTGTTACACCGTTCTCTACAGAGGTGTTTATTTGTAGACTGGTATCATTCATTTCAACGTTACCATGCTTCCAGGTAAAATGTAATGGCGCACTGGCAGTACTCGTTGCTCGACAAACTAGCGTTACGTTATTGCCTTTAACGCCCATTTGACTTTTAGGTTCTTCGGTAATCCTTGGTTTTGGATATTCGTCTAATCGTCATATTCGTACAAAATCTTATTAGTAATTAATCTATGATAAAGTTAGGTCCGAGTTCTAATTTAAAGCGTCATACTAACCACATGTAAAATTTTTATGATGAAGTTGAATCAACGACATTCCTTGTAGCCAATGTGGAAATCCGCAATAAACTTCCGTGTCACTGTAGCTGTGTTCACGTAACCACATACTTAACCATTGCAAGCCACAATCACAAACTAAAGCTTCTAAACACACAAGGAAAGATGATGCAAATATTTTTGATTAGTCGTTTCCATTTATGTCATATCACAAAAATACACGTTTTACATTCGTACGTACTTGTATTCATTCTCAATCTCGTTAGACTAGTCATTGAAATGAATGCATTTTCCTGGATACTCGTTACATTGTTCCCACTTAAATCGAGTTCAGTTACACTATTTAATCCAGTAAAGACATTCTTGTTTACCGATTTTATTTTATTGTGTGCTAATCCTAGTTTCCATAATTGTCCAAGTGAACTGAAGGCACTGTTAATATCTTCCACCATATATGAAATTTTATTGAAGTTCAATTCCCTTTAATAAAAAAATACATTAGATAAAGAACTTATGGAAATTCCAATTTTCGTATCGTTCATTCCATAAATACATACAATATTTGCAAATTAGGAGTAAAAGAAAATGCACCATCTGAAATATAAATGATTTGATTGTGATCCAGTTTGAGTTTTTCCAGTTTTTCCAAAAATTCGAAAGTATCTCTTTCAATACTCGTCATTTCGTTGTGTGATAAATCTCTGCAAACAAATTCTTACTTAATATAATCGAATGTACTACATTTTGAATTTCTTAATCCAATTATTATTTGTATATGTCACAGGATGAAAATATTACTAACAACTCTACGATCTCTTTGCATCTGTCCCATGCTTGCATTTCAATGGTGTGTATTCGATTGTGTGATAATGTGAACTTTTGTAAATGCTCTAAGCCAAAAAGACCACCTTTTCTCACTGTGGTCAACAAGTTAAAGTCAAGTTGTAGAATCGTTAAATTTCCAAGTGGCCAAAAGGCACCATCATGTAGCGTTTCAATCTTATTTCTCTTTAAACGCAATTCTTTCAAATTTTTTAAGCCTGTAAGGCTAAGGCCTTGAATTATTTGCAATTCGTTTCTATTTACTTCTCTGTAAAAAGAATATCGTATTTTTGTTATTGTTGCGATCACAAGCACCAACGAGTGGTAAAAAAATCACGAAACGAGATTCCTTACAATATACGCAATTTTTTCAAATTCGTAAAAAGATCTTTCAGTTGAGTCAAGTGATTTTTATTCAAACGTAATTCCTCCAAGTATGTTAGATTACCTAAACTTCCATTTTCAATTATCCTTATTTGATTCATGTTTAAGTTTCTGCAAGAAAAGTAGAAAAACGAAAGTTCTCATGTTGCGATTATTGTTACAAAACAACATGTAAATTGTATAAATAAATAGTTACATACAAATGTGTAAGGCAATTTGGTGCAAGAAAAGACCCGTTTCGAATAACGTTTATTTTATTCCCACTAATGTCCAAATTTTGTAGTCGTTGCAGCGTGAGTAAAGCAGTCCCATTTATATCGGTAATTAAATTATGGGCTCTATAAATCAAAATATCACTTGTTTTTATATTGCAAAAGCAAAAATTGTGCTTACATTTACAATCAATTACATTCAGTGATATAAACAATATACTTACAACGCAAGGTGCGTTATATTCTTGACAAAGAACATATCTGGCACTTCTGTTAATTGATTTTTATTTATTTTAAGCCCTTGTAAATATGCATCTTTTGATAGAACAATTGTAAAATTATCTCCAAGCTTGTTGGCACTAAGATCCCTTAAATGATTGCCAGACAAAATATTAGCATATAGACAATTTAAAGCAGTCTTGTTGAAAATGTTTGTTAGTTATTAGTTAAAATAATATTACTGCAAAGGCTACTCACAATTCCTTTAGTTTAGTTAAATGTAATAATACATCAGGCTCCAAGCTAGCGATGTTGTTCTCCCTCAACTCTCTGCAAAGAGAAATAATATTCTTGGCGTTATATTTATTCTTTTATTTCTCTTTTTTTTCTTACTTTAATAAAAAAATATTATATACTTAATACATTTATTATCTTTAGTTCTCCATAATATTTATATACATATCTATAAACACAATTGCCAGTGATAGATAATAAGTGGTCTTAAAACAATTAAAGATAAGGATTTTTACTTCAATCTTGATTTCCTTGACTTTAGACACTATTCTCTAAACACAGCTTCAAACGTCAATGCATATTGCTGCACACAGTTTAAAATCCTTGCCAACATATTTGGAAATAAAAACCTGTTTTCAGCATGAAGTCTTTCCATTTTTGGAATAAAATCACACATATGTCTTGCTAATACTATTTCAGTTTATTTAAGTACAAAGCCTATTTTGACTGCTCTAACACAGCTCAACTATTTAACAAATATTCTTATTATTATTAGTATTATTATTACGACCATATGATTTTAATATCATATATCTTTAACTTATTTAACAAATTATTCTAAATGGAATCTTACTGGGGAAATAGTTCTAAAATTATTTGTCATGTATAAGTTAATAACAAGAATACAAAGGCTACAATATATAGGATATAGTATGTAAATACCATAATAGTATGTTATACATGTAATACATAATGAATGAATAAGAATATTTACAAAAACAGGAGTATCTATAGGATAACAAGAAAAAAAGTATTTATTCTCATTTAATTCATAAAACCAACCTTGTTAATATTTTTGTTACAAATTCATGATACACTATCTTATCTGGCTAGATCATATTACATTGCATATACACACACGTATAGCTTTCACTGTAAATCTTAATGATAACTGTTATAAATGTAACTCGTAGGATTACTATTGAGAAAAAAATAAGAAAGAAAAAATGAACTTGTATGATTTTTCAAATGATAATCAACAACATTGAGACGAAAAGGCGGATGAATTTTCAAAGATGAATCGAGTGGAATTATCCGCGAAATGTGTAAGACGTCGTCTCGTGACGATGCACTGTTGTCCCCTAATAGAATAACGAGCGATTATTTACTTACAAGATCTCTGTCCATGGTGGTAGTTCGCTGGGTGCCCCGATCAATTGCAAGCTACTGCAGTCAACCACGTTCCCAAGGCACGAACACTCGACAGGACACTGATTATCCTTCGCGATATCGTACATTATCCCGTCGGCTTTCGTAAAGTTCGGCGAGGCTGCGAGCAACACCGATAATGCAACAGTCATCCATTTGTATCTCTGCGCAAGTCGAGGCTCAAGAGAAACTTGCCTCGTACTCGACATCGTACGCACCGTCGTATCCTTCCGCTTAAAATTTATTTCGTAACTGTACATCGCGCGCCGACGATTTTCCCCATAGCTGTTCGCTGAACAACGACGACATTCCTCGCGAGAGCATTACAGTAACAATAAAAATGCCTGTGTCCCATCGATTGAAAACAAACTCGTCTCTCTCAAAAACGCTTCGGCCCACACACCATGATGACGCCCACGGACCGATGCCGAGACTCCCTCACTGATTGCGCGATGCCATTCTCTCTCTCTCTCTCTCTCTGTTGCGTCTCCTGCAACGCTCCAACCTCTATGTCACTAGAAATTTAATCACTAGCTAGTAACGTATTCCACGTTCAATAGCAAGTATACACATACACCGAGAAAGTACTGAAAATATATATAAACATATTTTCGAATGTACTTTCGAATTTTTCGATAAAAAGGTACGAATGGCATGCAAATATTATAAAAACAAATTAACATGTACGTACGAAGCAAGTTTAAAATATTTGAAACCTCTAGCGTCTCCAAAATGAAAAAATTAAATAATTAATAGTACAATACACGTATGAAACGTAAGAATGAATTTATTTTCAGCATAAACATACTCTAGCTTAATCTTTGGTATGTATTTGTGTGCTTTTGTTCCTTATAATTTTAGCCAAATCTCTTGGGATCAACTCTAGATTTATTATGAAAATAGAGTGATATCCGTTTGAAATAAGGACAGGTGTTGTTAAAGAAGTCATCGGTTGTTACTAAATATTTATATTTGTATTATCATTATCATTATTACTCACTCTCTATCTGTATATTTATATCTTGTCAATAAATCACTATTTCACAGCATCACTTACTTTTCTCCCAAACAAATCATTAACATTACACATGAAGCTTCCATGAAACATTAAAATATTTTTGTCCAAGTAGGAAATGTATATATACGCATATATGTATTCTTAAAAGAATATATACATTTATATTTCTTATATGAAATCGATCGTTCAAATTCTTTGTTAACATTATGCATCGAAAAAACTATCATAACTGTTGCAGTTTCTTTTTTTCATTTCATCACGAAAATTTTATTTACGGGCTTTAAGCCCACGTGGAAATTTGAATTAAATAACCGTGCAATTATTTTGCTCAAGTTACGATTATATCGAACTGGAATAGATCAAGTTTAAAGTAGTTCATACAAATTACGTTCTTCCATTTGTAGTTGAAATTGTATTTTGAATTTTATAATAATTCAACAGAGTCCCAAAATGTATATCCTTGAACATTTTTTATAAAAATAAAGAATGAATTTCTTATGCGTAGATATCTACTACAATTGTATGATCACTGACAGCAATGAAGGTCAGTGATAAAACGTTTAATTAACTGAACAAGACGTTGATAATTGCATTGTCATTGCTTATGACAAAAGCACCAATACTAATATGTATAATGCTCGCTATGTCGTATAAAAATTTTGCCAACAGAGCCTAATTAACATAAGCTTTTAATAATTTGAATGTAATATAACAACTATGTCCACATAAGAACATACTAAATGATATCCAGTGGATAGTACAGTAAACATAAAATCCAAACAGCTCGTTTTTTATGTAAAATAATTTGAAATACAGATAAGAAGCAAATACTTTTTGTTTTACAATTTCTTCAGCTACAATACGCACTATTTTCATCAGAGATTCACATCCTAAGACCAGGTCACATCAAAATAAGAGATATTATATTTAAAAATAATAAGATTAATTTTATATGCCACAAAATATGTTCCGAAAATAGGTTTTCAGTATTTGGAAATATGAAACCATCGTAAATATGGTTGAAAATATACATAGTATAATATTTTTTTCTGGTACATATTACTTATGATATTCACAATGCATACAATTGTCTATGACTACTTGACCGAATCATCAAAGTCAAATAGATGCTACTCTTCGTTCAACTCAAAATATTTTCAGCAAGATCTTACGTATTTTGGTTGCTCCATTTACTCGAGCGTAAAACAGAGAGATCTTTTGCAGCCATAGGAAAAAAGCTACGTTGGATTTAGCAGAAAATTAAGAACTATGGCGATTACTTTTTGATCGTAAATACACTTTACTTTTTTTCAATGATCCACGTGCAGAACATTACCCTGTAAGAGGGAATGACCTATGTAGAAGACATTTGTAACTCTTTATAATACAAGTATTATTATTACTTAGCATGCGAGCAGGTATGTTGAATACAATGGCAAATACAATCGACCATTAACAAGAAAAGGCCCCTTTGCTAGTTAGAAGCCATTATATGTAGTAATAAAATTAACGGATTTTTTTTTCAATTGTTCTGTTCAGCACAATAATATTGTTTGATTACCGATTAGCTATTCCATTTTCCACTTCCATGGTGTTAAGTGGTTGGATGATATGAACTAATCAATGCTGCATCTACTGGCTCCATGCACGATGGACATGTCAAGGAACGCAGCAACCAATCGTCGATACATACAGCATGATACGTGTGCATACAGGGTAAATAACGCACTTCTTCACCCACTTGGAGCTCCATCATACATATCACGCATTCTCCTTTCTTAGTTCCGTCGTACTCTCTCATAGGCAAATGTTGAATAAGTCCAATGCGTTTTGCTATTCTAACTTGTTGTTCTTCTTCAGTACCTGGTCCTAGATTAACACCGATGCCAATTTGTTGAAGGTGAAGTTCTCTTGTGAAAACTGGCGCATATGAAAAGGTAACTGCTTCCTGTGGAATCAAGTTTTGTTGAATACAGTAACTAGATATTTATGTCAATAGCTGTTATTAACTGTACGAGCAACAAAAATTTGTCAAAAATTCAATTTAACATTATCTAACGTGACAAAAATCGGACGTTATTGTCACTTGTCTGTGTATCTCAATTGCATCTTATTACAAGAGATATTCGCGTCGTTAAAAATAGAAATCAAAGAAATCGAACGAGTAGATAGTCGCGAACAATAGGGATAGAGGAACGGGCGACGGGATATCGTGACTGATCGAAGCATAGTAAGAAATGAGAATTACATTGTTAGGTATCGGAGGTCCAAGGCCTTCTTGCAAAGAGCCGCTAGTTAACGTAGGAGGATCAGAATTATTACTCAGCAAAGTGGTATTGTCCTGTTGACCGCTTCCAGCGCGTTTCAAGCAATTTCCCATTTTGGTGGAACGTCGGCTCTGACTCTGCGTTTCTCGGGCAGCGTGGTCTCTCCTTTCTTTTGAATCCCAACGTCGCGATTAAACATTCGCGATTGCTTCGACGTGGGATATCTCGAGGCCTGTCCCCATCATAAGTCCCTTGTTTCGCCGCCTCGATGCACGTAACGAAGCCTGTCTCGGTCTTCGAACGAGATGACAGCTCGTATCTCGGCTGGAATGTCTCGTGCACAGAATCTCTCTACTACCAAAACATCTTCCGTCGTCGCATACCCATGCCACAGCTGAGCGCCCGACGCATCCGACGAGACGTAACAAGACGGGGGGTGAAAAAAAAAACAGGCCAGTTTAGTCACAGGTTGTGAAAAAAACACTTTTCACATCCCTCGCGCGACGTTCTTTAAACGTTTAGTACACACCGTTGCTTTCATCCTACTGCGTAGAAGATACCTCACCGTGATTCGTCGTTGCGACTGTGTCGCATTTTCCAACGTCCAATCACCGATCGAAGACACCGCGCGGACACGAAGATTTCACCCGAAGTGTCACTACAAGAGGGAGGGCACCTCTTTCCGTAGTGTTACGTACATTCCGTTCGAAAGACACTCGGCAACTAACCTACGATTGGCCTGACTCGTCACGGAACGAAGCTCTGTTTATGCACTGTGCATTCAGCTTAAATCAACATGCAGTTACATGCATATGATGATTTAGTTTAAAAATCAACGTTGATGATCACGCTTTCCTTCAATTTCAGTTGTTTCCCATGATCTTTCGAAAATACGTTGACTGATACTATATAACAAAGTACACACTGATCACATGACTAACGAATTCGAATAGATATATTGACAGTAGAATATAACACAATGCAAAGTCCGCGTAGAGACAACACGAGGTACAAGATTGGATACACGAACGTTGCTCGACTGACACTGTTCGTACATCTTCGTTCGTTTCCGCCTCTATTCGTTCGTTCTCGACATTTTCCGTATGCATTGACGTCATCTGATGTTCGGCCGTTTTAAAGAAAAGCACGGAAGTTGAAAATTCGAAGAATTGGATTTGTTTTACTATGCAAAGATGATTGTTTATCGTTCCCTTATCATACCCTTTGGCGACCTTGCACGCTGATATCTCGAATGGTTCGTAACTTGCAATTTCATTCAACGATTATATTCGATTACTTCAGACTTCCGTTTCGCAATAAATATGCACATTCGAAAATATGTATAATGTTCGAAAGTGTGCTAGCTTCACTTAGCAGGTATGATTTACACATTTGTTCTTTGTTACATGATCTTTAATTTAGACTTCAACGATTGATGATTTTATAATACGGAGACGAATACAGATAGCCGAAGCGGATTTCTTTCGAGGCAACATTATAATCTTAACGAGAATATTAGAGTTCGAAATAATGCTAGGAGCATATACATACTTGTTGCATTGTTAAGGATGCTGAATAAAATAGAATAAAATAGAATAAACTAGAATAGAATAAAATATAAAATAAATAAATATAATAATATAATAAATATAATAATGAAATAAAATATAAAATATACAGATAAGTATACAGATAAAACGATAGTCGTATCGTTCATTCCGTAGATAACGAAAATTTGTAACGAAATAATATTGTTGCGAGTAATAAATATTCATAAGAATTTTAGATGCCTGGGAGAGATGTCTTTCGTTGTTATCTTATCTAGTTTTGACCCGTAACCTCTAGTAAATAATAAAAGCAAGAAGACCTTTGGTCCTGACCCTCTCCTCTCTGAAAAGAGGGACAGCGCAGTTGGGTCGGTGCCGTTGTCCATTTGGTCAGCGGACATAGCCGGGGCAGGAAACACTTACTTAAACGATCTATCGCGCAGCCGTGTGTTTCCTATCAAGCGCGTACAGTTACGGCCTGTTTTGCACCCCAATCCCATTCTTAGTTCGATTATTCCGCATCGATCGAGTGATTTCTTCACGCATTGTTTTCCATCGTCTTCCACACGGTACGAGTTTCATTATCTTCTTTCGCACAGTGTTTGGAATCTATCGTTGACATTCTACTACAAATTATTTTGTAATCGAAGTTCAAGGGGCGATGAATCGACAAGGGGAGGAGGAGGGGGAAGAAGGAGAGGGATAACGAGATCGAAATGTTGCAGGAGGGTTCGAGCACTTACGATATCGTGTTCCGGTCACCAAAGTGTGCTGAACCACGCGCGAACTCGTTCATTCTCAAAGCTGCGAGTAGACTACAACGTACTCAAGGGGATGAAGTAAGCGAGTGTGAACGATCGATCGGATAACGAAGAATTAAAATGATTTGGCATCATCGACAGACACGGGGACGTGTCGCTATTTTTTTTCTCTTCGTGATTTCTCTTGTTTTCGCCTCGGTGAAGTCGGGTAAGTTTTTTTAATTCAACGAGAGATCAATCGATGACGTTCGATTGACGCAAGTTCGAACGAAACAGTATGAAATTCGTTTATAGGGCAATTTATCGGTTATTCGTATCGATTTCTTTTTTTCATCGGACGGTTATCGGCGCCGCGTATTGTTTAACGTTTCTTTCCAAGAATTTACATCGGTTATCGGTAAAGCGCGACAAATGTAGAACGCATTTCTGAGAATGAAACGCAGTCTTGGGTGAATAATTTAACCACGAAATCTCGTTACAGAAATCGTCAGAGATTCTACGTTGTGCGGCCGAACAAAATGCAAAGGTAAATTATATAAAATGGTTTAAGAAACTTTTATAATTCTGTAGAAGGGAGGAAAGTAATAACTGTTGTTGATCAACGTTCACAGTGAGAGCGGACAAGAAATTCAAATACGAAAAGAACGTGTCGTACTGGTACAGATATTCGGTAGACGTGAGCACAAATCTGGGCAATGTGTCGTCGTTATCGTTACCGGATTTTCTTGGGAACGAGTCCACGCTACGATTGGATACGGACTTGGTAGTTCGTTTTAGCGGCCCTTGCGAGGGTAGCTTGAAATTCGAAAATGCCAGCCTAAGTCACGACCCTCGGAAATACAATCCAGAATTCCCCGATCGCGCTGGTGCGGAGTTCAAAGTGAATTTGGAACGTTTCTCATTGAGGTTTGCCTTCGACGACGGACGGATTGAAGAACTTTGCCCGGACAAACGTGACCCGGTCTGGGCCTTGAATCTGAAAAGAGGCGTGTTGTCCATGCTGCAAAACACCATGCACAGATTCGACGTGGATTACCGTGCGAATGAATTAGACGTGAATGGCATCTGCGAAACGAGTTATCGTTTCCACGAAGTGAGACAGACCAGTCTGATCGTGAAGAAAACGAAAAATCTGTCGAACTGTTTGCACGGGGCGAAACACTTCTCTGTAATTCGTTCGAACGCTTACAAGAGTCCACGATCGGATGCTAGCGGCCCTCGTCACCCTCTTCTTCAATCCCGAAGCGATTGCGAATTAACGATTGATCACAATGTTTACGAGAAGATTGTATGCAACGAGCTTCATCTGTTGACACCGTTGTCGAGTGGCAACACAGGCGCAAGAACCAAATCGACGACTACACTTCAATTGATCAAAGAGTCCAGAAACGATTACAGCTATAGCGACGAGTATGAACAAAGCGACGATTATGGAGCTACCCGGGAGGAAGATGAAGGAAAGAATGAAAAGGATAAACATGGACGAGGATCGACGAAAAGAACGAATTTGTTATATGATTATTCGAAAACACCGAAGACCGTTCACGGCGAGTTGAGGAGTGCCAGAGATTTGTTGAAAACAATGTGTAGACTAGGAATGAGCGTGGATGAGTTGCAGCAACGATTTTCCGAGACGTTCACTGCGTTTATTCAGTCGGCGCGGCTTCTCGACTATTCCTCCTTGTCGCAATTATTTGTCAGAGCTCACGGTATTTGCAAAACTGGCAAGTGAGTAACATTAAAAAGAAAATCTTGCAGGACTGATGATCGATTCAGGTGGATCACGCAGAGAAATGATGGACTGAAGTATGAAATCTGAGTTTTAAATTTTTACTGATACAACCACGATAGTCGTGGCTCATTATAGTTCTAAATTTCTAAAAAATGCTTCATGTAACATATGTGATATATTTATAAAAAGTTTCTATATACTTATTTTTCATTTTCAATATTTACATGTTGAGATACTATACTATACTTCGCGTTTGTCATTTCTTCCGATGATATCTATCAAATTTTATTCGGTTGGTCATCAGTTTTTCAAAATAATAACCGCACGCGATCTAAACATTTTTCAAATTATTTTTTACATTATTTTATCATTTATATTATATCATTACATTTTATATTTTTTACATTATATTAATATTATTTTTTATTAATTATTCCGTAGGAAGCACATCGTCGACGCATTACCATTCATTGGCAGTAATGCAGCCTTAAATGTAATGAAAGATTTAATAATAAAACGATACGTCGATCATGCGACAATCGACAAATGGGTTATCGCTTTCGCGTTAGTTCCTCGACCAAATCAGGATACAATCAGAGCTTTGTCACCCCTTCTCGATTTTCATCACCACATTCCGGATACTCAGTTCATTTTGAGCTATTCCACAACGATCTATGGTTTTTGTTCTACTCATGACGTCGATTGCACCAACATCGAACAAGTGACACGATTGCTTTCATACTTGGAGCAGAAAATCGAAAAGGGATGTGCACCTCGGACGCATTCAGTTTCTACAGTCAAAGAGGTATACTAAAGTTCAAGATATTCTTTTTTTTATTTATTTAACTCTTCAATTTTCATGAAAGAAAGTTAGATGAGGAAATTTGAACACTTTTATATCTATTGTACAAAACAACAAGTTTCAAGAATTTATATTAAAATACATTAAATTAAAATACATTACATTAAAATACATTATTATTCATAAGTATCGTACGGAAATCGAGCACTTTATATGGAAAGAACAAGTTTGAATTCCTTTTTTTTCTTTTAAGTCAATAATTAATATTTAATTTATAACAATACGTAATATAACAATACATAATATAATAATTGATAAAATTACATTTAATAATCGTCCGAATATTCTTAACGTGTAGTTTATGTGTAAAATATTCTTATTTTTATTAAAATAAATTACAAATGGTTTTACTATATTTTCCTATTTTAGCTTTATAATAAAAAAAAGCGATTGAAAAATGAATGAAATCAAAGATTTTGCAATGAATTAGCGTTTATTAATTAAAACAAACATTAAATTAACTACAATAACAAGTTAGACGCTATAAACTATCGAATAGATAGACGCTATAATTATATTATCGAATAATTGAAAGCCGACATCTGTAGGTGTTTATAGAAGTTGAAGGATTAAATTTTGGATCAACATAGGATCAATTTTGGTCCACGAGCATAAATTCAAAATATTCCAAGAAATTCTCCAATTGTAATTGAATCTACTTAATTCTTCTTTATTTTTACAGACATTAGAGGCATTGAAAGCAGTCGGAAATATGGGCTTGGAAACAAAAAGACTGCCAAAATTATTAAAGGAATGCATAGACGACGTAGGAGGATTTTTACCCATGGAGATTCGTGTAGCAAGTATCGACGCTCATCGTAGAATGCCATCCTGTGAGAAAACACGAGATCTCTATTTTTTGAACTACTACCGAAATTTCAGTTTGGATACGGAATTACGTATCGCATCTTATTTACAAGTGATGCGTTGTCCCGATTACAATGTCGTTAAAACAATCAAGCACACGTTAAAATCTGAGGAAATTAATCAAGGTATTTGTTAAATTTTATTACTCTGAGGAAATTAATCGAGATATTTGTCAAAAAAATTATTCTCTTGTGGATTTGGATGAGATCTTTTTTAAGCAATTTGTTATTGGGTACAGGCATCGAGAAAAATAATAGGAAGACCTCGAAAAAGATAAAATATTTTATCAATAATCTATTTTTCTTCATAGATTACACAAGGATTTTTATTGTAACATACAAAGTAAAAAATGATTGAAAATCTGTCAGATCCCTTTCATATTTCGTAGATATCTTTATTTCATAAAGACTAAAAACTTTATTTTACGTAACACGTTTAAAAAAATCCCATTTAAATCTGAATTCTCTTCTAGAGTCTTCCTCTGAAGTAGAATCGATTTCGACGTTTTGAAATTTTGTTTTACAGTTGGAACGTTCGTTTGGAGTCATTTGACAAATGTACATAATTCCGCTTCGCCGACCAGAGTCGAGATTCAAAGTCTCCTAACGGATCGCGATCTCGACGACAAATTTAACAAGGACAGAAGGAAATTTTCACGAAATTATGACGGATCCTTTTTCTCAGAGGAATACAATTTCGGCGCCAATTATCAAGGAAATTTAATCTTTTCTCCCAAATCATATATACCTAGAACCGCCACGTTCAACTTGACTTTCGACCTATTCGGCGAATCGGTGAATGTTTTCGAATTAACCACCAGGCTCGAGGGCTTTGAATATTATGCAGAGAAATTCTTTGGTCCTGATGGACCGTATAGTAACGAGAAAGTATCGGGTTTCTTTAAGTATTTATTCAGAAACCTCAGAGCGGCCCCGGAAGAAAAAGAAGACTATTGGGAACGTGTAAAAAGCCTGCCGAATGTTATCGACAACGAGTTCATTGAACCCAGAATCAGTTTTAGCTACAAGGTGAGATAAAGAACGTAATTTACGATAAATAAATAAATAATAACGATAAATAAATAAATAAATAATAGTTCTCTGAAAGTACAAATCAAATTTTAACCTGAACTATTGCTCCAAAAAATGTTACGTATATTTTGCATATACAGTAGGTGAGACATACGTTGATAACTTCCATGTTATATTGTATTGCCTTATATAACGTATTATAAAACTGATGATTTTTCTATTCGTTTGCAGATATTTGGAAGCGACCTGAGATATTCGATGTATAACAACGACCGCGAAATTAGAGAAGCCTTAACACGCATAAATCCATGGGAGAAGTTCCATCAAATCGCTTCTGGAAAGGAAATTCACTACGAAAATGCAATAATGTTCTTGGATTCCACTTACGTCGCACCAATGATATCAGGGCTACCGGTGCGTTTGGACTTTGCTGGTTCTGCGGCTTGCAATTTTAAAATGTCAGGATTATTGGATACTAAGGGGATCTCTAAGGGAGAGCTCGAGTTAATCAGCAACGTTGCACCGAGGTATAATTAAACACGTCGTCTCTTTTCTTTTTCCCATCTTTTTCTTTTCCTTTCTTTCTTCAATTTCCTTTTTCCTCCATGTAACATGCAAAAATGCATAAAATATCTGAAATAGAATATTTATTATAATATCTAGAGATAGAAACAAACTTCTGTTTTTATTATTTGATCTGATAACGAACAAATTCCAATAGATTAAAATAAAAGAAAAAAAAGAATTGTTATTATGTGCCGCGGTATTGAAGGACAATAAACTTCATTCCAAATATAACTCAAACAAGAGAAAAAGTTGACATTGTTGGTATATCGATTAAATTAATTTAGGAGTTCAGAAGTATAGTATGTCTTGGTAAGAGATAAAGAATTGATTAGAAGAATTTATAAATAATTTTATTAATTTTAATTATTAATAATTTTAGATTAAAAAATCTAAATCTGTCTGCAACAAAATAGAAAATCTGAAAATAGTTATGGTGAAGATATGTCAAAGCCTAAAATGTTACATGTGTATTTAGTATTCATAAAAATTTAAAAATGCATAAAAATCTGCAATCCAGTAATCACTATGGAAGAAAAGTAATAACTTCTCTCATATATGTGTAAAACAGCATGAGCGTCGACGTCGTCGGCAGCATGACCGTAGACGCTTTTTACAAAACTGCTGGAACTAAATTACGATCGAATGTATACTCTTCTGGAGCTGTTAAAATCCATTTGGAAGTGAAAGGAATACGCTCGGTTAAATTGAGCTTGGGTTTGCCGAACAAACGCTTGGAAATATTTTCGGCTGGCACGGATATTCTTCTAACAAGAAGCAACGGTGCTGATATCGAAGAGAAGTCACTGGACGTTTTAATCGCAGGTCAACACAGCAACGATCGAGCTTTGATACAGATTCCGAAGAATGTGATTAGCAACACAAGCTGTACATGGACAGCTCTCGACAGATTAATGGGACTAAAGTTTTGCGTTGATTATCAGTTGTCAAACGTGACGAAAAATCCTAACGCGCCTTACTTTATATTGAGTGGGCCTGCACTTTTCAAAATTTCCTTGATTAAAGCTGATCCAACCGCCAAAGATTATCTGCTCATGTATACATGGAATAAAACAAAGGTATCTTCCCTTATTTTCATTTTCTGTATAACAAAGTATAATTAGGAGTTCAAACCTAATTAGACTAATTATAAGTTCATATAAACATACAGTATATCTGTTTTAAATATCCACATGTGATTGTAGCATGATATTAAGTAACAAATTCTCATTGTTTTAAACTTAACTCTCTGAAAAAAAACTGTATCACTCATGAAATCTAATATGTAATGTTTTCTTTCCTTTCATTCTAGAATGATAATATTTTCAAAGTCGCATTTGATACACCTGGATCGTTGGTTAACAGAGAGTTAAGCGCAATGGTTGCTTTTGACACGAACACTCACAATGTTACAGTTTTATTAAAATCTGCTGGAAATTCTCTGGTGGCGGAAGGTAAGCTTGTACCGTTACCAGAACATCAAATAAACTGACCAATTATCGTAATTAATTTCACCTCCTTTCCTTAGGTACCTATAAAAGCACGGAAAATGAAACATTCGTGGACATAGGTTTCGATATAAATGGTACTAAACACTTGGACGCAAGTTTTGGTTACGCAATCAAGAAGTTTCAATATGGACACACGATCAGCCCACAGATGCATTTAATCGTGAACAACGAACGGGTTGCTGCTTTCTCAGGTTTATCTCTATTAGACTGTTTCTAGTGACTGTTGATACTTTTGCAATTATAATAAAATTAATAGAAATGAAATTCATGTTGAAGTAAAATAACTAAAAACACGATATTGTTATACAGGTACAATTCGAAACGCCCAAAAAAACAACGTTTCTCAATGCGACGTAGACCTGACTTTTCAAACGAAACGAGTGTGGAGTAAATTGGGCGGTTATATCGTACGAAGAAACGTCAGCTTGACCAGTGTCTTTCAACTAGAGTATCAGCTACAACGAATGCCGAAAAAGGAGACCCTTCGGCTCGAGCTATCGTCTTTCAATCGCTCGTTAAAACCTATCACGCATAAAACGGTTGATTTGGAGTTGCAGTCCAGCGCGTATCCTCAATTGAACACGGAGATAAAAGCGTCGTACAAACAGGCACTTGGTCAGTTGGAGTTGCGCGCGGAAGTAAATTCGAGGCCGCATCTCAAGGACGACCGTCACAAACTCACTGCTCTGTTGAGCGTCTTCTATTCAAGAATGTATTTCCAAAATCAAGATACAAAAGTAAGCGCGTTGTTCGCCATAACGAAACCCATTCAAAACTTGGACGTCAAAATCGGAATTAATCACTGTGCCATGGTACCGGAATCGAAGACGGATTTGGTGATAGGATACGCTCCAGGTCGGTCAATTATTACAATTTCTTTTTAGTTTTACTGTAAGAATGAGGTTTTCAAATTCTTTCGTACAATTTCTCTATCCTCAAACAGAAGAGAATCCTGCCTTATTTTCTATTCGAAATTTTTTTCTCTGTTTAGGAAAAGAAATCAACCTGATGGTGAACCTAATAATGCCTCGCGGTCTGACGTTTGCCATGGAGGGTCACATAAACTTGACAATTCCAAATTTTAACTCCATGCTAGTCGACGTACGGATCACCGAGAGATCGAAGCGAACGTACGAGTTGGACCTTGCTGGAACATGGTTCAGCGGGCACAACATGACAGCACGAGGCACCTACTCGGACAGATCGATCGCCACTATAGTTAACCATAGCTTGAAGCTGATTTTAAAGTCTCCGAGTTTCGCCAATGATTTTCTGATAAATTGCAAAGTGTATCGGAACTACAGCGACGTTAGAATCGATCTGCACGTGGAGCAACTGGAGCAGGATAAGTACGCCTTCATCTTGACTCACACGGTTGTGACGCCCACGAATATCGTGTCGTACGTCGAAGGGAGGTACAAAGGGAACGTGTATTCGGTGATGACCGAAATCGATACGCGGCGAGAAATTAGTATGGAGATACATTTGGACAAGTGGCGAGACGTTCATCTGATATTGAGTGGTATTAACGAGGAGAACAAGAAGAGATTTGGAGCGGAAGTGAAATGGGACGCGAATCGAGATCCTGCGTTGAAGCTAGCGTTCTTCTTCTCGTTGGACCATCAAACGGCTCAATTACCGGCTCTTTCGAGTTCGGAGGAACAATTGGCTGAACGAAACGTTAGTACGATGGTCACGTTGACCTATCCTGGTCGATTTGTCGTTTGTTCCTGCCACGTGACCGCGCGCGGGTACTACGATTACATCGTAGATGCGGCAGTTGATTGGAACCCGGAGGAAACGATCAAACTGTTCGTCGCGACGGAATACAACGTAAACCGGTGGATAAAGTCGGTCAGTCTGGACACTCGGTTGCTCATGCCGTTTGAAAATTGGAAGAACACGGCTTTAAGCGTTAGGTACGAGCAAGAACAAAATAGGGTGAAACTAGACGGCAGTGCTCACTGGAGAGATTCACAGAAATTAATCGCGGAGCTAGAAGGCATTGTAGCGGAACACGATAACGTTAAAGAATGGAAAGCCAATTGTGGAATAAGCAGCACCGTGCATGACATTTCATCAACCACTGTCAACGTTACTCACAAGATAATTCATTCGGAAACTGCGGACACTCATCTACTAATTAAATACCATCCCGATAACGTGATCGACGCTTGGAGTGTCTGGTATTTGGACAAGGAATCCGACGACATTTTCAATCTGACCGGTAATCTGCATCTCGAGTCGCCGGTGACTCGCTACAAAGTGACCGATCTGAGGTGTCAGCTGCAAGTGTTGCCCGACAGCAAATTCCTCGGGGCGACTAACTTAAACCTGGACAAGAAAACTTACACCGGTAAACTGATCGGTGATCTTCGTCGTCTGAGGGAATCCATGGTGGAATTTAACGTCACCACACCGTTAGAAAAGTTTGCCTTCGTTCGCGGAAGATTCGGTTTCTCACAGAGGAACAGACACGTAGTCGCGGAGGTGCTTACTCCGGCGAACTCCATCGGCTTCGAGGTACTGTACCAATTTTTCACGCCGTATCACGACTTTGACGTTCGACTGTCGCTCGCCACGCCATTGGAAATACTTCAGAAGTTGCTTCTGATCGCCAAGTTGAACGGCCGAGAGGCGGACTTCCGAGTCGGGTACAATCGTATAATGGCTGGTTTCCAGGGTGTTTGGCGTTATCGCAACATCACCGATTTTCACTACAGTTACATGCTATTCACGCCTCTCGAAGGATTCGAGGAAACCGGGATCGTTACCAAATTAATTCTAACGCGTACCGAGGACGACCGTCTCGACGTCGACACAGAATTCTCTGTAAGAGTGTCCGACAAGAAGTTCAGCGACATGAAGCTCGGTGTTAGAGCAAGAGCTGGTTCAAAGCCGGCGCCGATTACTATACCGATCAAATCACCGATCGTCACGGCTGATCAGACGAAATTGGACGACACGGAACTGACAACGGAGAGAACCGAGCTGGATCAACTGTCGGAGGACTACGACGAACCAACCAGCCTCCATTGGCACGGCGAGATCGAGATCTATCCCGTGATCATCGAACCCATAAAGGGAGAGCTAGACGTAGACAGCGACGGGCCGACTTACAAGATCGCCGGTGGGCTGCAGTATTTGCAAAAGAAGAAGATCCTGCTGGAGAACACGTTTTGGATGGAGGATCTCTTCAACATGAAAAACGAATTGAACCTAATAGTCCCGTTCGAACTGTTCAACGAGATCGTTTGCTCGAACGCGTTCATCGTGAACATGGAAACTCTCAATTACAAGATGGAGGCGGTCGTGAACGTGCGTAGAAACGTGACGTGGTACGAGACCGGATTGCTTGCCACTTACATCTACCACGAGAGCGAGGTAGACGACTCGCAGCTGCACGTGCTCCACCTGAACGTGAAAACTCCGATAGACTCGCTGAAATTTATCAACGCGAACACCAGTTTGGACATCGACGAGAACTTCTACAGGGCTAAAGTCGGTATCCGCGCCCCGGACAGCGTCATCGATCTATTCGGATCTTTGGAGACGGAGGAAACGTTACTAGACACGGTGCTCACCGTCGAGGTCAATACGCCGTTGCTGAAGGTGCCGAGGTCCACCGTCACCGCGAAACGAGACTTCACTGCGAAGGAGAAGTACGCGAAGATCGGCTGCGACATCGCCGAGCCTGTCGGGCTCTCGTTTCAATCGAGCTGGTACGCGAAAGACGACAAAGTGAAAGCTTTCCTCGTCTTCAAGTCTTGGATAGAGTCGATGAGGAACGTCGAGGTTCAGGCATCTTACTCGAACGCGATTGCTAGCAACGGTACCGCGAGCTTGAACGTTCTGGCGAGGCATCAACTCGATCGGCAGTACAAATTACTCGGTAACTACAGCGACAGCGTGATCAAGGCCGAGTTATACACGCCTTGCTCGAACGGGAAGCCGCATTTCGAATTTCACGGCAACGTGATGAAGGAAAGCGACACTCTGCACAGATTCGACGGTGAGTTGCGAAACCGTGTGAACTCGAGTGTGGACGCCGTTTCCGGTGTCGTCGAACTGACGAAAAATGGTACTTTGCGGGCGTTTGAGGCGACAGCGCGGCCGAAGGGAGCTGAGGTCGGCGAAAAGGATGATTTGGTTTTGAAACTGAAGAGGGAGAAGTATGGATTGAATGCTGCGTTGATCGGTCGTACGGTCAACGGATCGTTGGACGCGAACTTCGTGAACTCTTTGAACTGGGACGTGAGGGCACGCGCGAACCTCCCGAACCAGAATGATGACGCGGTGATCCGGTTTGTCTCGTTCATGAACGTTCAGGTGAACGACAACACGACGCTCTACGTTCACGCGGAGACACCGTTGCCGGACGTTCGGAACGTCACACTTATCGGAAACGTGTTGACGTCAAACAACAGCGGTGACATCCGAGCGAACGGTTGGTTGAACGAGCACGCTCGGCAAATGATTCTCCAATGGAGATTCGTCTACATGGCGGATATGTTTGGGAGAGCGTTGATCGGATCCGAAGGGCCGAATCTCGACAGCAAGCTGTTCGACGGCCGACTGTTCTTCAAGAATCCTCGCCGCGCGTTCAGGAACGTCGACGTCGGCTTCGACCTGGACGTCGACCGTGAAAAGTGGAAATTCGGAGCGAACGCTACCGTTGGATTCCGAAATCAAGAGAACATCGACGGAGTATTCGCCGTCAGATTACCACCGCCTAACAACGACGATCACCGCGTTCTCATCAGTTATCACGCCAACCAAGGAATGAAGGACGCATCCTACGTGGTCGGTTACAACGCTGTTCGTGCGAAGACCAACTACGCATCCGACGGTTCGATACACATGGGCACGCGAGACATCAACGGACACCTCCGCGCCTCCTGGGGCATGTTGCCCGTTCAATCCGTGAACAATCTGTTAAACATAAGCTTCGACAATAAAGAGGTGGAGCTGAAATACTCTCTGTACACTCCGAAGTTCCAGGAGCAACAGGAGACATTGGTTTTGTTGTTCAATTACGACGGCACGCAGGACATAAATAAACGGTTGATAAACGCTGAGATTTATTGTCCAGCAAGCACGCGAATAGCCTCGGCAAACGTGTCTTACGAAAGTTTTTTGAACGTGAACGGTACGATCAACACCGCTTTCCCTGTGGCGAACGTCTCGTCGCTGGGCTGCCAGTTCATCGTGCTCACCACTCCGCAACGGAATAAAAGATACGCCAAACTGTATTGGCCGCGGAACACCGCGATAGTGAATTCAGACTACAATTACCAGAGCAAGAATCTGAACTCGGACTTCGAGGGGATTTTGCACGCGGAGGTTCCCCTGAATACGCGTCACATCGGCCACTTGACCTACGGTTACAAGAAACGGCCGCAAATAACGACTGGCTACGCGAAACTGACTTACAACGGTCAGAAAGTCCTTCACGGCCAGTACAATTTGAAGAGCGAGTCGCGAGCCGGTTTCGAGCAGGATCGTACTCAGATCACCATCGAGAACATGTACAAACCGATCGGCATCCTCTACATAAATCAGTACGAGTACAGCGCGGGGAACGCCGGGACTAATTTGCCGACTGTCGAGCTCAAGCAGGTGAATCTCTATCGATTGGACAACAGAACGGCGTTGAACGTGACCGGCGAATCGAGGATCAGAACAACGCACACGGGCCAGGACATTCATTTGAAAGCGATACACTTGAACAAGACGTTGCAACTGAGGACCGAGTACGAGGTTCTACCGGGCGAGTTCGACCAAACCAGCTGGCTGAGCTTGGCCGAGGATGCCTGGGTTTCTTACAGCGTCAACATCTTGAACAAAACCACCGAGGAGGTGAGCAATCAGTTCTTGGTTCTCAACGTCTCTTATCCTCGAAGAAACTTCAGCCTCGATGGCTCTTATTGGATCAGCAGCGAGGAGCTGAAGTCTGCGGTGAAACTGGACTGGGACCAGGAGACCGCGAGGCCTCGTACCGTCGGGGCATTGTTCAACTGGACGAAACTTTCGTCGGGAGATAATGGCATGCATCACAGAGCGATCTTCGCTTTGATCCATCCGAGTTTCCTGAAGGAAACCTCTCTGACCGGCGAGATAAAGACACGCAATTTCAGAGACTCGGTGGACGTCCGCCTTGTCGCTGATTATTCTACTGATCCGAGCAAGCTGTTCGAGTTTTCGGCGTCGTATAGAAACGAAAGCGAGCCGCCGATTTTCAAGAAGCATTCCTACAAGATAGCGGGTAATCATCCAAGTACGAGATTCGAACTAGATGTCCAAGGATTTGTGTACGAGCGTAATAGTTCGCTGTTCGAAATGATGAACAACGGACGGTACAACCGTAGATTCACGACCAGGGATGCGGGAAAATTAAATGCACGATTGGATCTCAATCGCGACGAGCTGCTGTTCCAGCGAGAGTACAACGACGCGGTGAAGTATTTGAACGTTCGGTATTATTCGTTCGATCGTAAATATGTCGTGAACGGTAGTGTAATAAATACCCCGGGTTTAAATGCTACCGGCGCCTTCTTCTTCCATCCGACTGAAAAATTAACGTGGATGATGCTCAACTACACCCCAGGTTAGTATTCATACCATTGTAATTCTCAGATGTGTAAAAAAATATAAATAATTAAAAAAGTATGAATAATTATTCCAGATAAAATAACAAATAAATTTAGGTATTATTTTTGTATTGTATTATATATTTTTATTTCAGCCTCTTTGGCCTTGAAATTAACTTTGGTTTTTACATTGCACATTTCGCATTGCATTTGTCCTAGCTTTTACATGTTATAATATTTACGTAATACAAATGAATTTAGGTATTTGACGACAAGTTGTTTCCAAATAAATTTCAAAATCTTGTAGAGAAACAAATTATTTCGAATTGATGTTTTATTATTTTGATGAAAATATTATTTATCATTGTATATTGTTATTATTATTATTATATATACATATATATTTATTTATTATTTTAATAAATATTTTATTACTTCAAATAATAATTAAAGACAAAGGTTAATAAATAATAAAAATAAAAAATAACAAATATTAAAATATAACATTATTTTCCAAATATACTATTATTTTAATAATAATAGTAATTGATCTTAATAAATACGTTTAGGTATTTAACAAATAATTTATTATTAGGTATTTAATAAATATTTGTTATTAGATATTTAATAAATACCCTTTTTCAGATGCTGTGGAGAGTTTACGAATGTACGGTAATATTCCTGACGCTCGAAATGCTGTATTTGATATTTGGAGGACGTACGAGGAAGATTTCACTGTGTCAGACGTCTCTTTCTACTTGAAACTCAATCATTCCCGGCTAATTACCTCCACCCTACGCTGGAGACCCGAACTTAAGGCTGACATTATTGTACGCAATCATTTTTCTCCCTGTACTAATTTCCAAATTTCCAAATTTTATTAAAAAAAAAAAATTAGTTCTTAAAGGAGAAAAAAAATTTTTTATATTCCATTTGTTCCAGGCTCTTGTGAAGAATACAGCAATGGACACATACAATGGCATAAACAACGATATCTATTATTGGAAGCAGTATATTAAAATCGAAACTGTGAACGTAATCTCGGATGTTTGGGATGATGCTCAGTCGGATATTCAAGGATTTGTCGATGATTGGAAGTGGGTATTATCAATAAACTGCGTACATATATTTTTATAAATATAACTAAAAGAATGAGACTTAGAGAATTTGTTTCAATTATTAAATATTATAATAAGAATTGCACTTTACATATTTTACATACACTATTTGTCAAAAATATCAAAGACATCTTTTATTATAAGATTACCAATAAATCAGGTATATTGGATAATATTGATAAGAGACTACTTGAAAATCTAATAGATTTCACTTTCTTTTACAACAAGATTTCGAATTACATGTGTTTTAGACATTTCATTGTTAGTTGAAATCTAGTCTTTAAGAATTTAAATGACAGGCACGATGGCCATAGTAATACGTAGTCATCGTTTATTTGTGTCACAGCAACTTGAAGGAGCTTGAGACAGACTTTGAGGAGTTGAAGATTTATTTAAACAAATCCTACAACGCGAACGATTTTTACATCAAGGATATCGTCCTCTTCGGATCGTATATAATCGATGAGCTGTCGTTACGAAGCCACATAGAGTCTTTGCCAAACATCCTAAACGAAATATGGGAGTTAATGGGTGAATCCGGGCAAGCGATCAGGAATTCTATACTCTGGGTCATTGAAACGATAAAAAACGCGTTGAACAAAATCCCGGAGATCACTGCGGCTATTTTAAGGGGCGACATGATTTCTCAAGTGGCCAATATAATCGATGGTTTGCTGGAGAAGTACGACAAGTTCGTGAAGGATCTACACGTGTCGTTCATCAAGTACATAGGCAATATTTGGGGAGAGATTTCCCAGACGATCTCCCAACAATGGAATCGATTTTTACTGATGATAGAGCCGATATTCATTCGTTTCATTCACTATCTAGAGACCGTTGTTTGGAAAGCGAGCAAGGAGATCGTTGACTTCCTCTACGATCGAAGGAACGACCTCATCTCCTCTCCTTATTTCGACCGTTTCTCCAATTTTACCCAAGACATCGACAGGTTTTACCGTGACATCAAGGGCAACGATATTGTAACGAACATTCAGAAGTACTCGAGTCTGACGATACAGTTCTTGAAGGACAGATACTTCACGTTCGTGCCATTTGGCAAAGAATTGAAAGACGTGGTCGACGAAATCGTAACCGAGCTAAAGGAATTGCAAAAGTTACCGAGTATACGTTACGGTCTGGAGAAGATGCAACAAGTGTACGACAGAGCGTGCTACGTTTACGAATACTTCGAGATACGTGCCAAAGTGGAAAATATTATCCGATTGATACATTCGAAATTAATAGACGCAAGTCAGACAGCTCTACAAGCTGAAAGCAGATACCGAGAGGCCAAAACGAAGTTCATCTTCGATCCTAGAGAAGGCTTGATGTGCCTGGAACAGAAACTTCCCATGTCTTGGCACTCGTTCAATCAAACACCCGAGTTTCACGAGATACCTGAATTCAGAACCATTTCCGACGCGAGTTCGTATTTCACGTCCTCGGACATGAGTTTCTGGAGATTCTACCGATACAAACCGTACATGGACCCGTTGAATTGGCTGCCACCATTCAGAGGTAATCACATGATTTCTGTACTACGAATTATTCGTGTGAATCTTTATTTTTATAAATATATAATGAAAAAAATGAGAAAAAATTTTTTTTCACTAATATATATATATATATAATTTAATAATAATATATATATAAATAAATTATTTAATATACATATATTATTATTGTTATTATTTAATATATATATTTATTTATTTATATATATTACTATTATTTAGTAATAATAATAATATATATATGTATATAAATTATATTATGTAGATAGTTTCATTGCTAAATGTCGTAGATACTTATTACTAAATAATATACTAAACAATATATATATATGTATTTAAATTATGTTACGTAGATAGTTTTATTGCTAAATGTCGTAGATTTAATTAAATTTATTTAATTTTCATTTATGCCTTCTCCTTTTTTGTCAATTTAGTGGACCATTTAATCTCGCTCGTTTTAATTTCAGCACAAGCGATGATCATTGGTTTGCAACATTTCATTACCTTTGATGGAAGACACGTAGAATTCATGGGACCTTGCACATACTTATTGGCTCGTGATTTTGTGCGTGATACTTTTGCCATCCTCTTGGAATATCAGCAACAATTTGATCGAGTTACACACAAAATTATCGTATTACTCGGGAAGGATGCTCTCGAACTCGACTTCTTCAATGACGTTAGTAATGATAACAATAATAATATAATTACTAATACAATATACGATATAATTGTTATGTGATACGAATAATTATGAAAACGATAATACTAATTAATAATAGGTTTAAGCAGATATAAAAAAAGGATGTACGTACGTGAAAGTATTATGACTGAAAAAAAGGCATACAGTTATTATGGTACAATGTATAAGTAAATCAGAAAAATTTATATCTAATAGTAATCAGAAGATAGATATTATATAATATTTTTTTCAATTCGAACTATAACTCCGTCTGACAGATCGCCTGATCTCGCTTTATTAGACTTTTACGCATAACGAATTAATTATTCATTCGTTGAATTAAATAACATAATTAAAATTATTTTCAAAGAGTAATAAATTCTTTTTAGCCTTGTCAATTGATAGAAATGGTGAATTCTTTTTAGCCTTATTGCATTGATAGAAATGGTGAATTCCAGAAATATTATGATAACTTTTAGCTACTGTTAGATGTATTAGACTATAAATGTTTCTGATTTGTTCATATGTTATGCTGTAGTAACATACATTTGTTATCATTTGTATATATCGGTTTTTTGTTATAGGTCATACATATTTATGTAACATTTTTTTTTTACTTTGACGCGTAGAATATTGAGGTGCAACAATTTCTGGCTGGAAAAAACCTACAATATCCTGTATCTATGTATGAGTAATTATATAGATGTATGATGAATCTTTCAAAGAAACTGAAACGAATTTCTGTCGAACAGAAATTAATTATCCTAAAATATTCTTTTGCTTTCCTAGAAAAAGATGTAACAAATCGTCCTTTTTTCCTTTCATGAAGTAACAATTAATTAATGATGCGTTTATCTTTTTGCAGTCTATCAAGTTCATTTCCAAGCAGTCGTCCGACACAACGAATAATTTTGTACTCCCAGCTGAACTCGAAAATGGAACTACGTACGTTTATCAAGTAGAAAGTGTGGTAACTGTGGAGCGCAAGGAAAATCAATTCCGACTCGAATGCAACTTGAAATTCGACCTGTGCACCTTGGAATTATCCGGCTGGTATCACGGCAAAACAGCTGGTATTCTTGGAACGATGAACTACGAGCCAACAGACGATACCACCGCGTCGAATGGAATCGTAACAAAAGATGTGAAAGCATTTGCCGAAAGTTGGTCAATCGATCGAGATGCCAGTGATCGTTGTTCGATGAATAATTCTCACGCGATTGAAACAGCCGAGACATCCAACGTAATGTCAAAATCGCAAGGAAATTTCACGGTTGTAGAATTTTGTAATGATCTGTTCGTAAACAAGAGTTCTGAATTCCTCGGCTGTTTCGACATAATAGAACCGGAAGAATATTCAAAAATGTGTACCGCAAGCGAGAGTAGAGCGGAAGCGTGCACGGTGGCTTTATCCTACATGCAGATCTGCATGTTCCACGACACGTACCTCAGAATACCGGACATATGTAGCAGTTGCAGTATGATTGATGGCAATCAAATTGCGGAAGGACAGTTCGCGAAACTAGAGGGTGATCGAGTACCCAGATCGACCGATGTGGTATTCATAGTAGAAGGGAAGGAGTGCAACCGCGGCGTGAGAGAAAATCGCAGTATCGAACAGTTGGTCACTCAGTTGAGTAAAGAGCTCAAAGATCAAGGTCTGGTGGACAATCGTTGGTCTCTGGTTACTTTCGGGGCAGACGGAGTGTTCGATCATCCGAGGAGCATCGTCTTCGATGGGCAACTCTTCACTAAGAACGTAGCACGATTTATTGATTACTTTGACCACGTGCAAGTTGGCGATGGGAGCCGCGATATTTTTGCAGCGATTGCGTTTGCCTCGAAACTCGTGTTCAGAACCGGTGTGTCGAAGACTTTCATTTTAATGCCCTGCTCGCATTGCGAGCCGGAAAATCAGACAGTAAGTAGCTTGAGGATATTCCTCCAAATAGATTCAATTTGGTGAAAATCATTTCAGCTTCGGTGATTTCGTACATTCGAAAGATGTAAATCATATAGCACGAGAAATCTTTTTCTCTTGAAAATGATATCTAAAAGAAATTTAATTTATATTGAATGTAGGTATGACGAGTAAAAAAAAATAGTACAATAAGTAAATATTGTTACAATTATTTAAAATATCACTTTTGAAATATAAAATGAAACATTTCTTTCAAGGCTGAAGCTTTGTTCAAATTAATCAAGATTTGAATTTGATTTAAATCTAAATTGAAGTAACTTATAAATTCGAGTAACTTGAAATCTTGTCATCCCAGTGAAACTGTAATTTAGTTGATTTAAAATATTTTTATTCTCACTATAAATAAGCTATTTAATTTCAATTAATTTGAAACACTTTACTAATGAAGTGTAAACTTGTTATTTTATTTGACTAATCAAAGATTAATTTAGTTGTCATTGAGAAAATAAAAGAAAAACGGCTGATAAGCATATTGACATATTGAATCACCTTCTCCCAGGATATTTTAAATTTTCTTTCGATCAATCTTGTTACTTCTTGATTTAAAAAAGAATTTTTTTCCTTTTAGTTGGATTATTCGGTGATACACGAAGTATTATTGGAACATGATATCACACTTCATATATTGATGGATGGTGATTTCGAATTCGAAAAAGAGAGGCTGAACAAGATTTTCTATGGTTTGGACGCGACGAAATCATATACGAAAAAAGATGCCAGAACGTTAACTGGCGATATCGATCTACGAAGGCAAGTGAAACTCTCGAAAAGCGCACTCGGTTATTGTACGCCTTTATCTCTGGAGATCAATGGAACAATATTCAGCGGTGATAAATTACGTTTCGATAAACTAGCTTCGATCAAAAAATTTGCTAGCGTCTTTTCCAAGAGGGTAGCATTAACAGCGCAGCCTAATCCTTGTCAAAATTGTGAGTGCACCGCTGATAATAGTGGTGTTACACGTATGGAGTGTATCCCTTGCATATATCCAACTCCGGTTTCTGTCGATTATGTAAGTTTCTCCTTTCCATTTCAATTTATTTATTCATTTATGCTTCTACGTTGACTCAATAGTATTTCTTTATTTTTATTTCTTTTTTTTTTACAGGAAACGTTTAATTTGAATGATTCGTTGGCATCTTTGGACCCATTGAATATCGATTACGGCCAAATCGATATCGATGATAGCTGAAAAAGCACTTGTATTCCTCCTTTTTCTTACATACCTTATATTGCTTACTTTATTTCAGCGAAAAACTTTTACTAATGTATATATAACATACATCTTTCGACAATAAGTATTCAAGACGTATTGTGAATCTAAGAATATCACATATGATGTTATACGTTTAATATAATTTTATATATTTATAAAATAATACTTGGTTCGATCTTTACTTCGAAAGGAATATTATATTTAGATGTATTAGATGTATAAGTAAGAAAGAGACAGTCTCGTTTATTAATCGACGACGCTACACATTTCCGTGTACAAGTTTTTAAAATTAATAAAAAATTGAACTTGAAGAATGAGAAAAGCATTACGTCGTTTTAAATTTAATTGACAAAAGACATAACAATATCGAGTAAATAATGATAATCCTTGCCACACGTTAAGAGTATAATTTATATTATGAAACTCTTAAGAGTATAATTTATCCTATCTTATTTTGTATCTTTTACTTTTTTATACAATTTTCAGTTGATCCTTCTCAACATAAAAATTATCTAGCAAGTAAATCTTCCGACATTTTTATAATTCGATCAAATTCTCGTATATAAATGCAGTATCACTCGTTCGGGTATCAACTGAAACATTGACGAAAAATAAAGTATCATACATTTTAATCATTTTATAAGTTGACCATAAAATAACTTAAATAAGAATAACGTACGTATAATTTAAAAGTTTTTTCAATAACGTTTAAATTATGGCAAAGATCTTCTGATATGAGATTCTAAATTCCCATCCTTTTAACAAGCCTGTCCTTTTTTAAAGATATTCTGAAGTACGAAAAACCGACAGAAGTAAAAATAAATAATGTAATATATATATATATATATAAATAATATAAAAATAAATAATATATATATATATATATATAAACGAAAAAAAATAATTCTATTTCTAGAATTGAAAATTTGTGTAGACTAAAGTTTCGTATATATGTATATACACACATACCCAAACGGGTTAAATCGCCAAATTACTAAGTCCTACAACTTTAGTAGTAAATATGTCGTGAAAGAAGCATTTGCAATCATACTTCCAGAGGAAAAGATTTGTTTGTTTTGGGGTCCCAAATTCATATCTAAAGTTTGACGATTTAACCTGGGAACACCGTGTATATATACATATATGTACATATTTACTCATTATATATATGTATAGTATATATTTACTCATTATATATACACTCAGTCAAAAAAGTCTCCGTACATATTTGAATTTTAACTATGTGTTAAAAAATTATACTCGATATAAAAATTTTCGATGTATCATTTAAAATTGTTTGCTTTCATTAACCAGTATACGTAAACTTATGCAAATCCTGCAATCAGTTTTGCTGTACTCAAGTTTTGAATGCAAACTGAACAGAAATTGCGACAAATAAGTTTCCGTACACTATCATGAAAGTTCGTGTTGTCAATGAGCACATCGAAAAACTCGAGTCATACGCTTCATGGATATCATATCTTCCTTGAGTTTTGTATTAGCAAGCAGAAAGTACGTACAAAATTCATAATAATGTACGGAAATCGAAATATCGGTTCCAATCCGCGAATTAATTATAAAACTGCGAAAGGATGGAAAATCCTTAAGAGCTAAATAGTTACAAAATCTCATTCTACAGTGCAATATGTTATTAATAAATATCAAAAAACAAATTCTGTTGAAAATCGCAAACGTACCGGTCGTTCAGCAAAATTAGAACACCATCATAGTCGTACAATTTTGGAAGTTATACGCAGTGAACCAAAAACAATTGCTCCCAATCTTGCTAATGTGATTGATAACGATTATGGCATTAAGGTTGTTCCTCAAACTATACGTAGCGTGTTAAAAAATGCAGGGTACAATGGTCGGACAGCAAGAAAAAAGCCATTTGTTAGTATGATAAATAAGCAAAAACGTATGGACTTTGCTAAAGTTCATATGAATGAGGCAACAGAGTTTTGGCATTCAGTGATATTTAGCAATGAATGTAAATTTAACGTTTTTGAGTCCAATGGATGTGCAAAAGTTTGAAGAAAGAAGAATGCAGAAATGGAATGCAAGAATATGCGAGCAACCATTAAACACGTTGGAGGGAGTGTATTAGTATGGGGATGTATGAGTGCTGGCATAAGAGACTTGGTATTTAACCTGTTACATATAGTTTGAGGAACAACCTTAATGCCATAAACGTTATCAATCACATTAGCAAGATTAGGAGCAATTGTTTTTGGTTCACTGCGTATAACTTCCAAAATTGCACGACTGTGATGGTCTTCTAATTTTACTGGACGACCGGTACGTTTGCGATTTTCAACAGAATTTGTTTTCTGATATTTATTAATAATATATTGCACTGTAGAATGAGATTTTGTGACTATTTCAGCAATAGCTCTTAAGAATTTTCCATCCTTTCGCAGTTTTATAATCAATTCGCGGATTGGAACCGGCTTTTCCATTTCCGTACGTTATTATGAATTTTTTACGTACTTTCTGCTTGCTAATACAAAACTGAAGGAAAATATGACCTCCATGAATCGTATGACTCGAGTTTTTCGATGTGTTCATTGACAACATGAACTTTCATGATAGTGTACGGAAACTTATTTGTTGCAATTTCTGTTCAATTTGTATTTAAAACTTGAGTACAGCAAAACTGATTGCAGGATTTGCATAAGTTTACGTATACTGGTTAATGAAAGGAAACAATTTTAAATGATACATCGAAAATTTTTATATCGAGTATAATTTTTTAATTACACATAGTTAAAATTCAAATATGGTACTGTACGGAGACTTTTTTGAGTGTATGTATAGTACAAAGAATAGAAAGAAAAATGTGCAAAACGTGTTTATTGCAAGATTTTTGTTATACATAAATGACGATCGCAAGTAAACTTTGATTTTTTTATGCTAAATTCGAATATTTATAAAATTTTGCTTTATTGTTAAAATATTTAGAACAGACAAAAAAAGAAAAAGTAATATGAAAATAACCCTGATGATGAACGATCATTATTATCGACTCAAATAACAATAAATTGGATACTAATTTATATTTCGAAATAAACTCCATTAATTTAATTATCTAAAAAATTTCAAATTTTCGTTATAATATTTAAATATTTTGCAATATTTTTAAATACTTTTCTCACTTTATATATATTTTATATATGACACATAAAATCGCTAACACTTTCATATAATATGAAATATAAATATAAATATATATTAAATTTATAACAAAATTCTGCATTCTAAAACCTGACACAAAGTTATAGTTAATAAAAATTATATATATTTTTTAGCAGTAAAAAAGAAAATCTAAACCAATAGCTAGAGGGATTACTTAAAAAGAAATCGCGATACGGTAGCCAGAAGGGCTACTAAAAAACAAGCATTTCCTATTCAATACAGTAATCAAAAGAGCTACTGTACAATTATCTATATTCAATATGAACCCGAACAACAAACTATATCTTGTTTCGCAACACATACTAATTATGGGATAGAAAATTTTCAAAATTAAACGCGAAGAGTGCTTCGTAATGTTTAAAACTTGCAAAGCAAATACGTAACACTATTAATCTATAGTCATGTTCAGAAATACGCAACACTAATTGCGACGCGTCCAGTGCAACTATGCTGAAGGTCGCTGATGAATGACCACTTTTATGCAACTTTTGTACTTGCAACAAGTGATCCAAGAGCAGGAACAACCTTCCACAAATCCAGTGAAAGAATTTAGGGCTTTTGTAAATGCAATGCTATTTCAAAAAACACGATCATTATCGTAACACTAACAATGAGAGGAAACGTAATTGGAAATTGTGATGGAACAATGTCGCAACAGTAAAAATAATTGGAAATCACGATGAAATGATATCGCAACACTAACTCTAAAACTAAATTCAATAAAAATTATTACGTACGAACAAAAAGTTACAACAAACACTAAAATTGATTAAAATGACTCTATAATCTAATTTAAAGCAATAGAAAACAAGATAAATTTTGCAATGCATAACACTAATTGTAAAAATAAAAATTCATAATTAAAATTGCAAAAGACAATCGCGGTATCATAATTCGCAACTCTAAAGCAAACACGATCGTCATTTTTTCACAATTCTAATTTAGAACATAATCAATTTCATGCAACAGTAATAAATAGGCGTGAAACTATTTTGTAATTCTAATTTAACCCATAATTAATCTCTAACAAGAAAAACCGTAATTTTCCCAAAATGATGATGAAAAAACGATGAAGAAGAAAAAAAGATACAACTATAAATATTAAAAGAGAATAATGACAAAATAGTAATGAGAATGACTTCCCATCCTCTGGAATCATTTAAATGATCCAGAGGATGAAAGGCCATTTGTTGTAACCCTCTTCACTTTACCGAATCTTGTCGACCTCTTCTTCGATCGCAATTCCCAGTGAAACTTATATCTAGTTCGAGTCTTTCTAATTGCAAACTAAAAAAATAACTAATAATATAAATTGTGAAAGCTGACCCTATCATGATATGACTATCGATCATAGTGATCACTGTCCGTTCGCACGTGCTTGAGCAATATATAATGTTGCTTTCGAGACTCTTATTCCACGATTACAAAAAATCACGAAATTCGAAAAATCAATAGGTAAAGCCAAAAAGCATTCTCTTCAAATTTGATTTCCAGAAATAGGTACATATGAAAGGAAGATCTGCCCAGAAACTGCCAATCTGCCTGGTTGTACCTACTTGTAACTAAACACAGACACACAGAAAATAAGCTACCTATCCTACACATCGTGCTATCGTATATGCTAATGCATAATTTATTACTAAATGTTAAAATTCAAATTCAGAAATTCTTTCTATCAAGATATTTCATCTGCGACTGTTCTCAGTGATTTTCTTATGAGAACTGATAGAAGTAAAAGAATTAAATAATTTACCATCTATTACAAGTGCAAAAATATCACAGATGAGGTATATGAATAGATTTAACATGCAATGTATTTTTTTGGTATTTATTTGACATTTCCGGGGTTCTAGGATCCTTTTTCCACTTTCGTCATCATATCACATCCTGTCTATGAATAAATAAATGACTAAGTTAATCAATATTACAAAATTTGTACTGGTTAGAATTGAAACTAAATTTTGATATAAAATTATAAATAATTTTTAGCATAGTATGTTCTATTCAAAAGTTTATATTCTATTACTTCTTTAGTTATTGAAAATTCTTTTTTGGTAGATTTCAATGCATTCAAAAAATGCAAGTTTTAACTTAAAAATTCATAATAAAAACACAAATCTAATAACTATTAATTTAAGTTTTTACCTGAAATCTTCTGGATAATACTTCTTTCACAGATGAAGTATGCTTGATTATGAGAAATATCAATCGTTTGAGAATCGTGGCAACTATATATGCGTATTTCACCGTTGATGCTGTAATCTTTAATTAAATTTAAGCCCAATATGTACGTTTCGTACGAAATTTTGATTTTCGGAACAAAAAATAAGAAGCTCTGATCTAAATCAAACGCACGTAAGTCTTATTAATTTGACAAATATAAATTATAAAGTAATTTACGATTTACTCTTTAAATTAATTTCTATTATATTTAACAAAATATGTTTGTTATAAGTACTGTTTGAAACTATCGTTTCAGCTAACTACTTCATTATAAGAGAAACGTTCTTTTTGTGTCGTTTTTGACAACTAACTTTCTTTGTCAAATAATTTTTATTTTTATATTACTAAATATTTTATATGTAATATATATACAAACATATATATATATATACATTATAGAACATTAAATTATTTAAATTTAGTATTAATTATAACTTCACGTAAAAAAAAAAGTTAATTATAATTTATAAATAGAAACTAAAATCTTTAAACATCTTTTAATTATAATCTTAAATACATCTTAAATAATGGTATTTCTATATTTTATGTTATCAAATTATATGTGGATAAACTATATTTTTTAATATTATTCCAAATTTAATTTTATTAATTTGGTAATCTTGGAGAGATAGTTTCTCCTAGTACTCACCAGAATGCATTTCGGTTTCGTTCTTTTGCCTTCGTCATGGCGGTGAGTGCAGAGTCTTTATTTTAAAAATAAATTTTATAATCTTTAAATATCAAAGACATCGTACTTAAAAGAAGGATTTTTTATATATTATAAACAAATATTTATTATTAATTTAACATTGATAAATTTATTTCTTATTAATATCTTAATTTATAAAGTTCTATGACAGATGAGGTTTATGTTCAGCATGCATTGCGAATATAACCTAAATTTCATGTTTATAAAACTTGTAAAATATGTAAAATAGTTTTTCATACATATTAGTCTGAGAAATTAATATGAAAAGGTTAAATATTTTAATATTGTAATTTATTGTTATAAAATAAGGCAATATTTTGAATATTTTTTAATGTTTATATAAAGTAATTAAAATATGCAATTTTCATTAAAAGAAGCATGTTGGTAAATTATTTCTGTTTTATTTATAGGAGTTGAAGAAAGTAGAAAAAAAGGTTGAAAAGAAGGGGAGAAAGGAGCCAAAGGATGCAGCCAAGAATGTGATGCGTGAAGTACGCATTCGTAAACTTTGTTTAAACATTTGCGTCGGTGAATCTGGTGATAGGCTCACTCGTGCTGCAAAGGTATTTGTTAGAGATGTTATGTTTATTTCAAATTGAAATTGCTATAATTTCTTCATTCTCCTTTATTATATCAATTATATAAATACATGTTTTTATGTATCCTTATTTAATGATGTTGACAAAGTTGGTTTTTTATAAATTAATTTTTTTTTCAGTTATATTATTGTAAATAATGATTTCTATACTAAAAAATAAATTTTTTATTACGATCTTTTCAATTTTTATAGGTATTGGAACAATTAACTGGACAGCAACCTGTCTTTTCTAAAGCAAGATATACTGTGCGTTCATTTGGTATTCGCCGTAATGAAAAAATTGCAGTGCATTGTACAGTACGAGGTGCTAAAGCAGAAGAAATTCTTGAACGTGGATTGAAGGTAATTTTATTATTTATATGTACAATGTCCATTTATTTCTAGCTATCTAATTTTGCTTCTCTTTTTGAAGGTACGAGAATATGAATTGAGGAAAGAAAATTTTTCTGGCACTGGAAACTTCGGTTTTGGTATTCAGGAACATATTGACTTGGGGATTAAGTATGATCCCAGTATTGGTATTTATGGCTTGGATTTCTATGTTGTACTTGGACGACCAGGTTTGTTTATCATTTGGTATTTTAGAATAAATCAATATGATAAATATACGCACATTTGGCATTATAGTTGCTACTATGTTTAGGTTGTACCTATATTTATATAATATGTGCTAGAATATAAGCTTCATATTTGCAACTCATGCCCACTTATAATACTGGGTGTGTTACTTAAGTGAAGCAACAGTTTATATTAACTCAATATTTTTATAGTCAATATTTTGATAAATTGAGAGTTTTTTTTACTTTTTATTTCAAAATCTACTTGATATTTTAAACTTTATTTTGTAATTCATCTTTTTAACAGAATGAATTTTTTCTACTTCAAGTTCAATAATGAAATTCGAATTTGATAGTAATTTTTTGTAGATGATTCAAATGTGATATCCTTAGCAACTATAGAGACATCGTTGCCTTCATTTACATTTATTTATTTTAATTAATAAAAATTTCTTGTTGCTGTAATTATAAATATTATAAACAATATAATAAAAATTGTTTTATATATAATTTATATTTTTTTCCTCTGTTAAGGTTTCAATGTAGCTCATAGAAGAAGAAAAACTGGAAAAGTCGGTTTTCAACATAGACTTACCAAAGAAGATGCAATGAAATGGTTCCAACAGAAGTATGATGGTATTATTATAGCTGGAAAGAAGTAATATACATATTTTGTATTTTAGAGTTCTTTCATAAAAATTTTAAAAATAAATTATCTGTTTAATAATTTTATTAACATCCTCATTACATATTTCAATATCATAAAAGATATATTTAAAACTTTTTTGATATTCAATTTTATAATATTAATATTTTATAAGAATATTAGAACCAATTTCGTAAATTATGTTGAGTCCAAGTTCTACGAATTTTATACTATAGTTTATTTATTAATCTCTTAGTTACTGAACACCACTATAATGATTTTCGTGTATATCACCTTTTTGAACGGTACGCTACTATAGTACTCATCTGTTTCTCATGTCAGTTGAAAAGAGCAGTATACATCAATCTGTTATGGTTTTTTAAAATTCTGTACATAGAAAAAATTTTAATGTATTTATTCTTTCAATATCAATTTTAATTTATTGAAAATTTATTTTAGCATGATTATGTAATTAAAGCACCGTTGAATATAAATTTCATTACATTTTTTTGCATAGTTTACATCAGATCAGACACAGAAGTATAGCTTTGCTAAAAATCGCATCACAGCTAAAGACTGAAGAGATTAAAATAATACTAATGATAATATTGTTACGATTTTTTTTTTTAATCAAAATAATGAAATCGAAATCATGAAAAGCTTTTTTTTACCATTTCACAATAAATTTTTGATTTTATCAAATTTTTAAATCCTTTTATATAGAATGAAATAAGTGGTAATATGAAAGAGCAGAGAATAAACAGAATGAGAAAAATTTTTCCATTGTAGTTGTGGTTTTGTAAATAAATTTCGCTTTATATTCTTAAAAATAAAAATTAATATTAAATCTATAAATCATATAAACTAGCATATTCTAGAATCTAGAATCATCTATGAGTAATCTAGAAAATTTAATGATCTGATATATTATTCTACTATTCTGCTATTCAATTATTAATTTTCTTCAAAATTTTCAATAATAATTCTTATTATAATGAAAAAGGATAGGTTATAACAAATGCTTATATGCTAATAAGTTAGAATCTTATTACATTTTATTAATAACCATTATATCATATCACCAGTGTGTTACATGTACAAGTAAAATATTTTGATATATTCATGTTTCCATAAAGAAGATAATTTAAGAATATTTTATACACAATTAACACTTTTGATGATTAATTCATTTTAGAGTCACTTGGAAAAAAATATTAATAGTAACAGTATAGTACGTAGAAATACAGAAGGCCTTGCATCAGTGTATATAATTCTATGTATTATTTTTTACATATGATTTACTTCTTACAAAAACTTATGAGTAAAAAAAAAATTAATATGGAAACTGAATCTTTATTAAATATCTTAACTCAAACGCGCACAACATTAATTTTAAATGAACTTCAAAAAAGAACTTCATAGTTGTAGATGTATATATCTTCCATAATAAAGATGCTATTTAGAAATGTAAATACATTCTTTGAAACTACGTTTGTTACACACTTCCTTTCCTAATTTCAAATATCAAATTTTATTATTTTCTATTTTTTGTGATATGCATGAAATATATTGGATTCAATTGTAAGTAATGAAAATAAAATGTACATTCACTCACATTATGAACATATATTAAATATGCTTTCAAAAATAGAAATCAAAATTTAATATTTGATTTAGTTATTATATTTTATCTTTGACAAATCTCTTTAAAATAAGGGCACTGGAAAACTACATTATTATATTAATTTAATTTAAATGCAAACAAATATATAAAATACTATATACAACTTCTAATTTTTGAAATATATAGATCATATAAACTTGTTACATTCCAATACCCTTGTAGTCTAATATCATTATGAATAGACTGTTGATTTTTATACATTTTAAAATTTTTATAAATATATCTAAAGAAATGAAATCTAAAAACAAATTAATTTTCTTTATCTAAGTATTATAATATTCTACTTTCAATTTTTGCCTATTATACGTATTAAAGAGATTTTGCATCTTTTTAAATGCATAAAAATCAGCAATCTCATTAAATAGTAATGACATTTAAAGCATAAAGTTAATTTTTTAGCCATATTATCTGATCGATATTAGAATATTTGACAACAATATAGCAAAGCATATATGTATGATTCCTTTTCATGAGCTGTGATTTATGTTTAATTATTTTTTACTAGTTAAATTTATCTTTGGTTTTAATTCAATGCTATATAGCGAATCATTTTAAAACATGTGAAATAAAATTGTAACAGATATATAAGAAATGTATTTCTTGCAATATTCATATGATGTCCATAAATAATTGCACTACGATACTCTCATATCTACTTAACTTGATGTAATCAGACAGATAAAAAGGCAAAATATTTTTTCCCTCAGTCTCCAAATTGTTCCTTTATCTGGACGCCATATTCTTAATGATTTAATTTACTATTTATATATACTATATCTTTCTTAATAACAAGTAGATATATGTATACATAAATTTAGATAATTTATGTTTAAGAATTGAAATAACCTTGCATTTCAAAATTTAATATATGGTAAATTATATATATAATAATTTCTATTTTTCATCCTGAAATTGATAAATTTTCTTTCTTCTTATAAAGAAGTAAATATATCTAATCTTTTGCATTGGGATAAATAAAATTAGTACATTAAACATATATATTATATGAAATATATTTTATACAATATAGAATATATTTAATATGAAATATGTAATACTGAATATGATAGTATAGTTTGTACATATATTACATAATGTAATGTATAATGTACATTTATAAAAACTTTTTATTTTTTATAGTAAGATTGTGATTATCATAATTACATATGCAGTTGTAATATATTAGTCAACATATTATCAACCAATAGTTTCAGGTGCAATGCAAAGGATTAAATTATTTACTGTACTTTATACATTTGTACACTTGTGTATATACATTTTATATAACTCTTGATATTATTAAAATCAATTAAATAATAAACTAATAAAATTAATTAAAAAAACTCACTTTTTAACTCATAATATGTTGTGATAATATTTTTAATTCTTCAATTTTTTTGACAATTTATTTTTAAAAATAAGATATATTAAACAAATATTTTTAAAAATAAGACATATTAAACGAATATTTTGAAACAAACATTTAATATATATTTTACATATACTCATTTCAAGAATTGAAGTAATTAAATTGAAAACCTATATACAGAGTAAGCATAATTTAAAATAAAATTCTATTCATAAACGATATAATAAATTAGTTAAAATTTTTTTTTAATTATCTTACATTTTTTAGGTTGCATGTTAACTAAACACATTATAGATTTACAAAAACAATTTTATCTAATGCAATTCATTTAGAAAACATATGCAGAGGTATGAAAATTGTTTTAATGGTGTATTTTTTTAGGCTATTTCGTTATTTTTCATATTTTTACACTTTAACATTCTTTCTTACATACTTAATATTCACTTTAATAAGACAAAAATTGAAGAAATAAAAATTATTTATGTCATTTTCTTAAAAATCATGTGAATATTTTTTGATAACATTCTTTCTAAAAATGTATGGGACATAAATGTATATATGTATATTTTAAACTTATAATATTAAATTCTAAAGTATTTGATTTATGATTTTACTAAATTATAAACATAAAGAATAATGTTTCATTTGACACTCCTACAATACAAAAAGTTCCATTACTGAAGTAATGCAATATAATTTATAAATTCTTGATGAAATTCACTTATGAAATTCATTTGTATATATCTTATCATATAATAGGAAATTGTAGAAAATTAACATTATAATTTATTATACAAAACCTAATTTTAATTTGAAACAATTCATAATCAATATTTCTGTCATAAATTTTATATCAAGCATATAAAACATGGAAAATATTATTTCAAATTTCTTGTTTATTATTTAAGTTCAAAAAAAAATTTCAAATATTATACTTTATATATATAACACAATATATTTGCAACTATTAAATATATAGAGTATCACTTAATTAATGTAATGCATAATTATTAAAATAATGAAGATAATATATAATAAATAGTTTGTTACATTTATTTAATATATGGCAATTGTGATATGGAAATTCGATTCGCAAAAAATAAATTAAACATGTTATTAAGCAATATGTAGTAAACCAATTGTATATATACAAAATACCTAAGTTTCTTGTGTTTAATGGTTAACTCTCTGCGAGTTTCTTTTTAATTCAAATGTATTGTGCAACTACAAGCAAAAATTTATTACTAAAATAATAAATATATAATAAAATATTGAAATTACAGAATTGTTAACAGAAGTAAAAATATTATGCAATATACTTGTCATTAAGTGATTGTACATTAAATGAAATAAAAAATAATATCAGACGAAATATCGAATACAATATTAAGAATACAGATTAAGATTTAAGTAATTTTTTTTATATTAGTATGAAAATGTTTGCAGACAAATTGTTTCATATTGTTTCATATACATATATTAAAATAAAGACAATTAAGATTTTTGAATTTTATTTAAAACATTCTATAACTTTTATTGACACACTCTTTACATTGAAGAAGGAAGCAAAAATTTAAGAAAGCAAATTTATTAATCAATATTTGAAAATGTTTGAACTTGAAAATATGAAAATATTTCTCCAATAATCTCAAGTCTATTCTGACTATTTTCCGTAGACATTATTTCGTGAACATTATTCACTTCAATTGAATATATAATAGATTGCATCAAAAATAAAAATTTAGTGTATTTAGTGAGTTTTATTTACCTCATACCAATAGATATTTTTTTTTTTTTGTAAACATTAAATAAGATTTTGACAGAATACAATGTGTAGTAGCGTATACAAAACCACACTGACCATTTTCTTCAGTCATCCATAATTCGAACATAAGTTTATACAACATATTTTACGTATTTTATATATTGTATAGATCTATTAGCCACAATATGAACTTACATTTAAGATTCTCTTCATTTTTCATTCTGTAAACGGACAGTGTAAAGTTTTCTCGTATAGCTTCAACTATAAGCTAAATCGAGTTGTCTCATGTGAAACAAGCAAGACATTTGTTAACAAAATTTAGTGCTGCTGTTGCAGTATCTGCGGCAATTTTGATCTCAATAACAAAAAAGAAAAAAAACTGATGAGCATTGACGTGCACCAGCTTAAATGTAAAACTGTCACAGATTCGACAAAAATATGTTATAAACATATTCATTTCACAGATTTGTAAAAATTTAGTTTTACTTTTTATTATTCATACCATATTGAAGCTAGTCGTGGTTATTTTTCAAAATATCAAAATATCAAACAAATAATTTTTTTTTATTTATGATTACATTTACTTTTATTAATGGTTAGTTATTCTCAAATATGTTTAATTTATTTTTTCATGAATGGAACTTTCAATTTAATCAAATAAAAATATACTGATTTATTTATGTAGAAATTATTTACTATTTATATATAAATCATATAATAAAAACAAATTTATGTGTCAAAACGTAATAAATACTAAGTCACTCAATTTTAAGTGATACTCATTATTCATGAAATTGTATTCCATTAAATGTTTATACTGTACTAAAGTCAGAAATGTAATGTAAAAAATATTTTTATTATCGTAAGTTATTATTTCCTTCATGTAATAAATAACTTCTGCAAAATATCAATATACAAAGTTTGTAATACAATTAATTACTAAATAATTTTACGCAAAATGAATAAAATCACTAGACAATTGTACTTTCTTATTTAAATGATTTTTAAAAGGATTTAAAATAAAAGAAAAATATAATAAAATACATGATACAAATGTTTTATACTAATGGAATAGAATTTCACATTGTCAGTTATAAAAAAATATATAGTAATATATATAGTAATATTGTTATTATATGTAACTCATAATTTATATGGATTAATTTGGAACAACATCCAGATTAAATAAAATTTGTACTTAATCATATATTCTTCAATTGGCATTCAATAAGAAAAATTCACATTAAATTGTCTCAAGATTTTGTGACTATTTCAACTGAACTATTTAACAAATAAAAAATTTTAAATATTATTTTCTCGTTGATCGATATATTTTATCAATGTTGTGCTTTTCAATTTCTGTAAATCCTAAAATGCTTTCAATTGCATTCAAATGCCCATGATGATTTTCTTTATCCGTTAAGAAATAGTAAATCGCCGATTTTAGGAACTGCAACGTGATCTCTGGATCAAGGGCACCTTGGTTATTTCGTGCTTCTATGATACGTCGATACATTGCCTGTTGAAAAAATTATATATGCTAATAATCTCGTTAATAAATTTTCTTACATGATAATTTATGTACTATGTTTGAAATTGTATATATTCCTTGATCGTGTACTGTAAATATATTAGAAATATATTCAGATATATCAAATGAATTAAAAAATAAGCAACTAATTAGATTTATAACCATCAATATAAATTATTGAAAGCTATAAATACACATTTATTTTAAATAAAAAATTATATTAGTACAATAAAATACAGACGCACTATATGTATATGAACCCGTCACTTTTTTAGAATCTAACATAATTTTAGTGTTGTGATTTGCATGAATTGGTGTAAGCATGTGATGCTTAAGCACGTGCAAATTTACATTAACTAAAGTATAATAAGAGGCTGTTTCTTTCAAGTGCACAAAATAATCTCTTTGGGCCTAATAATATTGCATAATAACAGGAATCACTTATATTTGTGCTTAACAATCGGCATGCAATCGCTGTAACAAAGTATTTTAATAAATACATTTTCTCATAAGTAAATATATATGTTCATAATATAACTTACAAATGAAAGCACGTAAAATCAATTCTTGCCACTATTAAATTTAAAAGTTACTTTCATTTCTAAATACGAAAGTGATACAATCTCTTCATCATGTGTATTTATAATTTAGAATAATTTCCAGTTTTCATATCTTTTTGTGATAAAATTCTCTTTTCTAAGTAAATACGTATATGTATAATTATCAAAAAGTTGGATTTTAGAAAAATTAACCACAATTGAAAAATTACATTAATCTAAAAATATATTATTAATCATCATGAAAAATACTTAATATATTGACTATAATTGATATTAGTATTATTTAAATTTGTAAAATTGATGCACTAACTAAAATCAATATGACTATAGATTAAATACTACTATTCTCAAAACAAAAAAAATAGGCATTTCATACAAACTATTTAATACTATGCTAACACATGTATTTCATATTTAATTTCATGCTTGGAAAATAGAATATATATACATTTTGTAAATAAATTTGTTCAATATATAACAAAAGAAATTATTTATAAAAGTAAATTGAAATACAATATGTACAAACATTTGAAAAAATTTGTTAGGTATAAATGTTTTGAATAATAATTTGAAATTAATAAAAGATTAATAATGAAATACATCAATATCAGAACTAAAATAGAAACAGATGAAAAACAATAAGGTTTATTGAAAAAATATAATTTGCAAAATAAACAATTTTGTTTCTTACTAAAGATATAGACTAGAAATATACAGATATTTTATCAACAAACACTCGATATAAAAACTCATTTTTTTGTAAAAAAAAAAAAAAAACTTCAAAAAGGCAAAAATATAAAAGAAAAAAATGTTTGTTTGTGCATTTGTATAAACAAATACCACATTAATGCTTAAAAAACAGTGAATGAGAATTGCATCACGTGGCGATTTAGAAGAAATACAGACCTTACGTGTGCCAAGGACCCAGAGAGAAACAGCCTCCTGAGCACTTAATAAACTTTGGCTACGATCGGCTGAAATGTGAGGTTCAGGCGAGTAGCTCGTGTCCTGGAGTGTGAGCGGCGACCAAAAAAAGTGGCACATTATTAGTACAAGAGATTTGTGAACAGCAGTGATGTACAGAAAGTGACGCACGAACAACAGTGATTCCTAAATTGTATTTTCTTATTTAAATTTTGATGTATTATTTTAAACTAAAAGATATAATTTGTTAAATTCCTATATGAAGAGAGTCCAAATATAAAGAAATATAAAAAAGTAGGAAAAATATAGAATAATAAATGACTGTATATAATTTTAAATTATTATTATATTGCAAACTGTAAAATACTTTATTGGAATATTCTTAGGATTTTGGAAGTGAACTAATAGTTTATTATATTTGTATTATATTAAATTAAACAGTTCATTCATTTACATCATGTACAGAGTAATTCTTAAATGCATATTTTGGATGATGAATTTACAATTATAAATAAAAAAGTAAAAAATATTATACGAATCTATATCTTAAGTTTTGAGTTACAGATGAGTGAGAAAAATGTTCAATGTATCCATCTTGTGCTTTAGTAAGTCGATATAAGTTAAATAAAACTTAATCCAATAAATTTTTATTTTTGGTGTTTATTTTGTTGTAATTTAAAATCTATTAAGAAAGAATTCAGAATTTATTTGAGATTACTCGAAAAATACTTGGTATTAATAGTTATAAAACAGTTGGCATTAAGGTATATAGTAGTATATTGTGTTGAGGCATATGGCACGGCATGAAGCACACGTTGAACATTTTCTTCAATTATTTATAAATCGAAAACTAAGATATGTACAGCATAGATTTTTACAGATTATGATTAATGCTTTTTACGTATTTTAATATATAGATTCACCACTCAAAATATAGACACTCATTTAAGATTCACCTTGTATAAAACAAACAAGACTGATAAGATTGACCCAATTAAATAATAGTAGATACACAAAAAAAGAGATTGACAAAACCTAGTAATATTTGCAAATAATATATAAAATATTTTTTAGTTTAATTCATTATATATTTCAAATTCGGAGGAATTCGGTGAAATTAAAAGTACAATAAACAGTAGTTATTGAATGTACTTTGCTATTATGAATACTTAAATTTTTCATACAAAGTAATAAATGTGTTAAAATGAAATCCATGCTATTTTATATAGCAATAAAAATAAAGCTTCAATTATAAATAACATCAGGCATAAAGAATTTTATTCTTTTATTTTTAATGTGCACTGTATATATGATATTACAATCATAATATTATCTATATAGAGTGATCCTTTTGCTAGTTAACTCAAAAACAATGTCAATGATCATATCGCGGCAGCGATATTATATCAGTAAATATAATCTGTTTAAGGGCAAATACTATCTCTGTGTTAGGACATGATTGTATGTTTACTGAACATATATATAACACATAAAATGAAAATATATCTGCAGTACGATACAATTTTGTCTTTGTATTGACTAATGAGAGGATCTCTCTACATAAAAGTAAATATTGTGACTAAAACAAAAACATTTACCTTGATATTTTCTAATTCTGCTTGTGTAATTGTTAATTGTTGAAGTAGTTCTGCAACAGTAACCTTCGGTGGTGATTGATGTGCATGTTCATATATCTGCAATAAGTATCGATTTTAATTTTTATGTTACATAAAAAAATATTAAAATGTATAATGTAATATTTATAAACTAAAAATATTAAAAATTTGTAAAACTAGATATGAAGTGTTGTTATTTATTAATAAAGTATTATTAGTTCTTAACGAAATAATGCAGTTCGTAATATATATTATAAACATTATGAATTTTTTTTTTTATGTTTACACATTCAAGATAACAATAATGTGATCATACCTGATCAGCTTGTTCCAGTCGCGCTGCTTCCTGACCTTTGGTATACATTCTCAGGTACATTTGTTTATTTCTTTCTTCTTGCTCATTTAACAAAGCTTTTTGCTCAGAAAGCTCCGTTTTCACAGCTTCTAATTCCACTTCTAATTCACGAGCACGTGCTTCTGCAGCATCAACAGAAGGTCTTACTTCACAGTAACGTGTATTAACTTCAGCCAATTGATTCAGTAAACTCTCTACCTGAAATTTAAAACATTTCATTGTGCTAATTTTTTGAATAGTGTAATACTTATTATACATGTATGATGTATGATAAAGTAATTTCCATACAGAATTTAGTTGTATTTCAAAAAAGAAATTAATTTAGAATTTCCACTATAGCTTCCCTATTATGAATCAATACTTATACAAGGATATTTTGTAACATCTTTTCAATATTATTTGATGAAATATTATTTGTCTAAATCGAAATGATGATCGAAATCTAAAATATACAAAAAGCTAAAAGAGTACAGAATTCAAAATTCAAAATTTTCCATTTTTGGTATCTTGATTATAAAACCGTAAAAAAAATATTTTTAGATTATTGTTAAAATTTAACTCTAAGAATTTTAATATTAACACTGAATATAACACTAAGAGTTTTAAGATCTATTAATACTGCTTTAAAAGCGAATATGTTGTACATAAAATATTAAGAACATATTAAATCTTAAATATTGTATTATATAAAACGTGGTGCAAAGGTTTAATTTTGTTTTATACAAAAATTCGTGATTACTGAGTTCTGTTATGCTTTTCATTGCTCTGTATTTTGTTAATTATTCAATGTTCCTATAAGTAATTATTCATAACGCTATTTTTTTTCATTTTCTATTCAATTACAAACACGAACACGAAATTATACATATACACGAATGCTTCCATTAAGATATACCTTGTCATTATGTTTTTGCTTCAGTTCTTGAAGTTCATCAATATGTCTACGATGCATTTCTTCAATTCTACTTTCATAAAGATTCACCAACTTGCGTCTCTCTTCATCTCTTTCTGGTGTTTCTGTAACTGATCTTATAAATGTATCGGAAGTGTTGCTTTCGGGAATTGTATTAGGCGTTGTAGTAACATGAATACTTTCTCGTTGCACTTCTGGTATATATACAGAATCTTTCGAATGGACGGATCCGTCTTCAAAATGACCCGAGTCCGCAAGAGAGGAAGGTAGGTCAGATGGGGCACGTTTCTCTGGAGTTTCAGGACTTGTGATCTTCTGTAGTGTACCTTCATCTGGTAAATCCTTACTTGGAGATTCTGGTGAAAAAGGATTGTTTTCTCGCACGGTGAGAGCATCGCTACTATCCGTTCTTTCATCTGGACTATTTAGGGAAGCTTTGTATAATCTTAGTTCCACTACTTCCTTCGTTAGTCGAAAGATCTCCTGATCCTTCTCTTCAATTTCTTTTCGCGCTTCCTTTAATAAAGCCTAAATAATATAACTTCTCATTACTGTGCAAAATAAGCATTTTTTTTGTTATTATAATTAAAAGTAGAAAATATATGTAAGATGGAAATATATGTAAGATATGTAAAATGGAAATATATGTAAGATAATTAATTATCATAATAAAAGATAAAAGAATAAAAGCAAAAAATATATCTCATTTTAATGAGATTTGTTCATTATTTCAACGTCAATGTAATATATTATATATTATATATTATATTTTGATATTATATATTATATATTATATTTTGATATTATATATTATATATTATATTTTGATATTATATATTATATATTATATTATCTATGTTAAAATTGTAAAATCAAAATACAATAATTTCTAATTTATATTATCTTATATATATTAAAAAAAAAGAAGAATGTACAAAACTTCAAAATTTATTGTGCTTTAAGACTCTATTAAAATAAGGCAAATTAAAAATCTATGTAAATTTGAAGAATTTATGTCTGATTTAATAAAAGCATTATATTTTTTGTATATAAAGTCTGTCCATTTAATATTCAAAACAAATATATAATCGTAATATTATAAATATATAATAATATAATAAATATGACAAATATATACTCATAATATAAAATGTAATATTACATCTTGACTGAAGATTTAGACGATTTGTATTCTCTATTAGTGTTGGTATGCGATTTGATCGCGTGCGAGACTGATGTCGTTGCAAATGGGTTAATTATTGTAAAATAAAACATAAATTAAATTACCTGAAATTTTCTAACTTGTCTAGCTGCTCTTTGGGTAGGCGTAAGATACTGTTCATTATCACCTGTATGGTTTGAACAATGAACAACGTACTTTCGTGATCTACCAGACCACGTAGTACCGTTGAGAGCAAATGTAGCATGGTCACAGGCGCTTGCGGTACTGCAGGCACTTCCGTAACTTTTTACACTTTCCGCGTCACTGTCATCGGCAATTCCAGTGCTTGATCCTCCGGAGGCCGCATGTCCAGGGCGCGGCCTCGCCGGGGTCAATGAAAGGCTCTGTAAAATAGACGACAGTTTCGTTATCTAATCTCGAGTAATTTAACCCACTAAGAGTACCATTTTCGTTAAAACTGTATCTCCATAATATTACTTAGCTGGATTTAATACATAATTTTATAAACATTTATATAATAAAGCAATGAAGTAAAAAATAGACGTATATATAGAATCAAAGAAATAGACAATCGAAATTTGACACCGAATTCTATTGCTTTTAAGGAATGAAGAAAAAAGATCTTTTTAGTCTAAAAACTCTTTCTTTTCGAAATATAAATACTTTTCGATCATGATGAAGTATATTATAATATTTTATATTTTAAAGAAATTGCTGAAAATTCATTTCTTCTATAATAATACTTGCTTCTTATCGACATTTTAAAAATTGACTGAGATTTTCTAAACTAAAGTAAGTTACAACTACTTTCTAAACTAAGTTAAACTGAATTCAAAATGTTTCTATAAATAAAAATTTAAATTTTGCATTTGACAGTTTTAGTGAATTTTTAATGTAAATAGGAAATATCTCGGAAAAGAAGAATTTTCGAATTTATGTTTATTTGATATTTTTACTTTGTAAAAATATTTTTGCTTTGCATCACTTTGTAGTAGAATACAATGTCAAAATTTAGCCATCTATTTCCTTAATACGCTATACGTCTTTTTAAAATTTAGTTAGCTTTTAAGGGATTAATTTTTTCGTCAAAATTATGATTAGTTAATTTTGTTAATTATCTCTTTGTTAATTGAAGCCACAAGCATTGAACAAACATTAGTTGAAAATTAAATTATGTAATTTCACGATAAAAGATTAAATCACAATAAAGAAATTATCTCTTTATATTTATAATTTGTAAATTTATCACTTATATATATGTCGTATATTATTACAAAGATATTGTTATATTTTAGATACTATATTTAATATATTGTTATATTTTATATAGTATGAATCACCTAAGACTGAAAGCTGAAACATTGTCGAAACTATTAATCCCTTAATCGCGTGTGACGAAAAATTTCGTTATGCCAAGAAAACCATCTCATTACTTTTACATATTAACATCATTATTTTTATATATTAACATCATGACATAACGACGTACACTATGACGACGTTATGTCGTTATCTTATGAAAATAATTATCATTCAAATGTAGCTATTTTAACATTGGCATGGAAAAATTAAGCGGTTAAGGGATTAATTATAAAAATATTATCCAATATAAGTAGCACCTTTATAAGTGAAGTTATATAAAGGTTAAAAAAAAACACGATAGTATTGTATTTACGTTGTCCTTGTCTCCATTTATATCGCTGTTTTTCTTTATTTTTTTCTTATTTCATATATGATAAGTTTTACAAAATTAAAATTAAATTATCTGCAAAATTATTAGTTTTATGATATGATAGTTTTTTTTCGGTTCTATTTAAAAAAGATAAAATTGATCTTCACATATTTTCCATCACCTACAAAATAACTTATAAATTATTAATTAATAAAATAACTAAATAAATTATTTCTTTCTTGAAATAGAACAGTCCTTTTTTGATATAACTAACAGTTTTTGAAAATATTTTAACTTATAACAATCTTAAGATTCGTATATATGATTTTACGAATTATTTTTTGAATACATTATTGCTTCACAAGTAAAATTATATTTTTAAAATATTACAGTATTAAATAAGAAAAGAATACAAAAGAGTTTGTATTATGGTAAATAGTTAAACGTAAATAAAATTTCAATCACAATTAAGAAATTTGCTATTATTGCAAAGAATAATACAAAATATGTCAAATAAAATTTATGTGCCACCATTATACTATCATTATATTAATTGCAATAATAATTTCTTTTCTACATTATTCATATACCAAGTATGAAAGAGCATCTTAAGCTTTTTAAATAGAATATTATTTTTTAGAAATAAAAAAAATTAATATTAAAGTCGACAACTTAATAAGGATTTAAAATGGATTTTTTTTATTGCAATGAAAAACAAGATTTGATATCTGAATGTTGTATATTCAGTCATATAAGAAGTCAGTATATATCCAACAATTTGAGTGCCACACAGCGCAGTCGATACAATTTTTCCAATGTATTTTGGCATTCAAATGATTAAAAGAAAATTATATATCTTTTTTTCGTATAAGTGCAGTATATTTATCTATAATTTAATCATTTTAATCATTCTATTATTTCCTTAATTGTGCATTTACGTTTCGTTTATGAATAAATTAAATAAATTATTTACTTTATTCTTCCAATCATTTTTGTTCTTTTATGAAAAAACACTAATATATGTTTTTTTAGATTCTTCAAACTACTCTACGAAATTGATTACTTGATGAAAAAAGTTATCATGGCAAAATCTATAATGTGACATAGAGTAACAATTTCTTTATTAAACATTCATAATATTTGATTTTTCTTCATTGTTGTCAATGTAATTATATGTACTCATATTATTTCTTACATTTTATCTATTACAACTAAGCGATTGTTGTCATTGTCATAATATTTACATTATATTGGTAAAACTCAAAAATAAATTCTCTTGTACAATTCATGATGATATTAATTATATTATTGATTAGTTTTTATTATATTTATATCGTATTTATGAATATATGTAAAAATTAATTTAACTTTTGCATAGAATTTTAAAGTACAAATCGTCACATTTATAAAACGTTGTAGATTATTAAAAGAAACAAAATATATATATTCTGGGTCTCAATGAAAGATTTTTTAATAATTATTCAAATATATCTGATATAATATAAATATTCCGACATAAAAACTTGAAAATTGAAAATTTGAACAAGTTGAACAATTAATAAATGAAAATTCCCCTCAACAAATACAAGAATTTGTTTCACAATATGGCATAATCCAAAAAATAATTTCTTGTTAGAAAGTAAAACCAATAAATAAATAGCAAATTTATCTAAAACAACTAATTAAATAATAAACTTTTAAAAAACTTAAAGAGCATCTGAATTAATTATTAACTAATTACTTGTTATCGTTTTGATAATGTGTAAGTATTGTAATAGAGAATAGATATTAAAATTTAACGTAATCATTCAAATACACAGATAAAAAAAGATGAACAAACGAAAGAAAACAAAAGATTCTCGAATAAAGAATATATATATTTCCTTTATTTTTCATTCTTTACTACTTAATTTAATAAATTCGAACAGCAATTCAGCAACGATGAGTTAAACGTAGGTGTAAATGGGATGATGTATAACTGCACGTGTACTAAGTAAACTGTGCTAGATTTCCAACTTATATTTTTACGTAGATTCTGCCTACACTTCTACAATTCTGATGCACTTAATAAAATAAATATTTGTTTTATATTTATGATTTATATTTATGATTTAGCACATATTTTTGTATTGTTAATTCGTGACAAATTTTTTGCCTTTTTTTATCTAAAAAATAATCTAATATTAGACAGATCACATTAATAAGTGTACATGTTGGAAATATTATTATAAGAATTTTGATGTCATGTTGTAACAGAATTATAACAAAAAGAATTTAAAGTTATTTTCCTTGATTTTTATATTATGTCATTATTGCAGTAAATGAGCGATATATATATATATATATATATGAAATAAGTAACATTCCAAACTTTCATAAAACAGAAAACAATTTTTATGAATAATTGCATAGTAATTAAACATTTAGATTGTAAATAAAATATTATTAATAAACATTTAACATAAATTGGATAAATAGTTTGATTAAAATTATAATAATATAAAGAAAAAGTTACATAAAAACTTTATAGAAAACTAATTATAGAAAAGGTTACATGTAAAAAATTACAATTAGTTTAGAAAAATTAATAAATAGAATTAACAAATAAATTAATGTTGCAGACAGTTAAAATTAATCAATTTCCCATTAATTGTCATTTTAAGTATTAATTTTAAGTTACAAGTTTGCAAAAGTCTCTATTTATTTACTACAATTGCTGTTAATTACTGGTAAAAGTTAAAAATAGAATATTTATTTCACACAATCAGTAAATATTTTTACATTAAGGTTGCATTTGAAAGGTCAAATATGAAGAACAGTTCATCATTTTTATACACAGTTGCCCTAAGGGTAATTTACCTCAAGCTTAAGAAGAAGCTTTCTTGCTCTGTGACTAGTCTGGTCTGAAAGTGAAGCAAAATCAAAGACCCCATTGAGCAGAAAGATATGAGACTCTTCTTTAAAGACGAGAAGTTTGTCGAATCTGTATAGGAACAGATTTCAAATAAAAATATTTTATGAATATTTTCTCAACAATACATTACGTTTAACAAATGTTTCAATTTAAATTTATTATTTTCGTGACAAACTAAATTTGTAAACCTGAGTATATGAAAATTAAGCACGTTTGAAAAAAATTATTATAAAAATTATAAAAAATTATTATTATTATTATATATAATATTATGTCTTTATAGTTCATTTATAATAATAAGATCACAAATAAATGAATAAGGTGTATATTTTGTTACAACTTTCCAAAATATTGTTTAACACATATAAAAAAAAACATATTATAGCAATATTTTGATAGTCAAAATTTCACATAGAAAAATCTTTCCTCTCTTTTTTATACACTTTATTATTTGTAAATATTTTATCATATATATATATATATATATACGTATGATTTTCAGATATAATTTTAATTTCTTTTTTATAAAAGTATTTTATAAAATTTTATTAAAAAATCTAAATATTTTATCAGTATATAATAATATAGATACAATATGGATATAAATCAATAGATTTTTAGATTGAATAATTTTTATTATGCAATAAATATATCATAGGCATACCGGAAAGATGAGTAACATTTTTCCATCTAATACTTCGTTTTCGAGAAGACCGACTTTTAAAATTTGTCACGTATATTTTAAATTTGACTAATTTGACTAACTCCAGACTAGAGAAGAATGAATAATTGACAGAAGATCAATAATTTACACGTAAAAATAAATAAAAAATATAAAATAAAATTTTTCCGTTTAAGGTTTCGTTTTCAAAAAAGTAGAATTTGACCACGTGTTATACACGTTTGAAAATTTTAAAATTGAATTTTCTCGAAAATGAAAGATCGTGTGAAAAAATTTTATTCGACATTTTTATTTTATTTTGAAACGTAGAATTCTAGTGTTAATTATTTCATTTATTCTATCCAGAATCAGTCAAATTCGATTATATATTTGACAAATAAATTAAATTCGATTTTCTCAAGAAACAAAGCTTCAAATGAGAAAATGTTATTCTTTTCCCTTGATCTATCTTTGCATATAAAATCACCATTTGGTCGGTTATGTCAAGATTTTCAGTACACCTTATATATTTATTGAAATATTTTGTTTTAAATACATATTTGCGAATCAATAATTGGTATGCTTATAATGAAATGAACTTTCTTTTTTTTAAATCATACAATTAAATTATTATATTTTTGAAATAGTTAAGAAAATTACGTAATTATAAATTACTAAATAATAATTATTAATTATTATAATATATATATTACAATTGTAATTATTATAGTATTATTTGAACGTTTTAATATCTAGACTTTTCATTATTCAAATGTTCTATTATTTGAACAATATATTTTTCGATCCTCTACTATCACATAATAATGATATAGCACAATGGCTTTAATCTGATCAAAATATCGCAGATCTTATTGCTATTGATATTGTTAGTACCATTATAAATTCACAATGAACAAAAAGAAAATTATGATGAAAATAGTGATGAAGATATGACTTCATATTTTGAAGCATCTATAGCATTAGAGAGATTAGCAATAAAATTAACAATAAGATATAATAAATAGAAGATATAAATGAAATGATAGAATTAAACTAAACTTAATATATTAAAAAGTTTGTGTGATCTTGAAGCAACAAAAATATAGGATCCGTGAATAATTAAAAAATTATTTCATTTATATTACATCTTATTTTTTGTAATTGTCATTGTATTATTCTTTTTTTAAATGTATAGCATAATAATTATGAGAAAAGGCGAATGTTTATCTGAAATGTTACTATTCGAAAATTCTTTTAACTAGACAGTCATATCTCTATTATTTCGAATACAGTAGCTTATGAGAAAGCTGCATTTAGAAAATTTAAATAAAGAATTAACAAAAAAATTGAAATTATTAATTAAAAAAAAATGTACAACATATAAGATATTGAAAATAATGTTTGACAGAATTTTCATTATAATGGGGTGTAAAATTCTTTAAACATTTTTATTTTTCATATAGTGGATATAAATTTTTATCTTTTATTTTTTATTAAATGTCGATAAAATAAATAACTATACGTTATTAGCATCAAATATGTGAATTAGCTAAACCAACACTTACTGAGAAACAACTGCAACAAGATGAATTATTATTATATCATCTATATTTGAAAAATGTAACTCAAACTTTGAATACTTTCATTAGATTGGCCGAGTAGAATATTAGAGTAAGATTATACAGATTGCAAAATAGCATTCAAACAATAAAATCATTGTAATACATAAAAAAAAGTACGTCTAAAGCTTAATGATAAAATAATAAATTAAAATAAAATTTAGTGAGTTTACTAAATTTACAACAATTTACAGAAATTATAGTTGACATTAGTACATAATATTTAGAAACCGTGTGGAATGAAAACTAAATGTTAGAAATACAATAATTGCATTAGAAACGAATAGACGTTACGTCTATTAGGATTAAATCGACGATAAATACTGGGCACGATCGTTTTTTCCCACAGCATTACGATCTAAGAGCAATGGAGAGGTTTCATTTGCGCCGACGCATTGCTCGTACAAAGGTCAGACTACCTTTACATTTCATTAGCTATCTTGAAAGTACTTGAACCAAGAAACAATTAATATTTCAAATTTTGTTTAGCTAAGCAGCAGACATCTTTTCATGCCCGCACGCATCCCTCTTGCTTTTGTCTGATTCCGGGAAGGAAGGTGGCCCGTACAGAGGGATGGTTACATGACCTTCCACAATTATTTCTTACTTTTCAGGTCAGAACTGTTATTTGATGAAGCTGTTTATTTAATAATAAGTGAACTTTTTAATCACAGTAAATGGTTTGAAAATACTTTATTAACGTGAAATCACGAAGGTCGGATTTGGCAAATTGCCTATTATTATTACTTCATTATTTGTGCGAATCGAATAGAATTTTCTGGGAAATTATTTCTTGTTATTTTATGATGTACGAGTTAACTGATCAAAATTTTTTCTTAACCGATTTAAATTACTTAAAACGCATTGAGTGATGCGAACTTTTAAAGGATTGCATTGAAAACAAGCTAACAAACAATGTGCATGCATATGTGAATTCTATAAATTATTAAAATTACTACAATTTAATTATTAATACTTCATCATTTTCCTTCAGTATACATTTATATATATTATAAATATATATAAATAAATAAATAAATAAGTAAATAAATATATATATATATATATATATATATATTACTGCTACTATTAAAATTTCGTTATGAAGCAAATTATAATTCTGAAGATTACGATTAATATTTTTAATAAAAAATATCAGGACGTTGTCATTAAATAAAAAATATATTTATATATTAATGTGAATTATTAACGTGAATATTGAGTAATATATCTAAAATATTTGTGAATGTTAAAAAAATTAATAAAATTAATTTTGTTACATGAAAAGTTTACTAAGTTTGTGATATCTTTTACGTTAAATTCTTTTCTATTCCATATGTGTCACGTATAAAAATATTTTTAAACAATCATAAAAAATACATGTTTTTTGAAGTTTTAACAACAAAGAAACAAAAATATGTATACTTATTTTACATTTCAATCATTTTATCAATAATAAAATGATAATTTACTACCTTGAAACATAATGTCTGATGACAGGTTCTTTTATATTCGAAAATAAACAGAAAAATTTCATATATATCTCGTTTGAACGTATGCTTATATGCACGTATTTTTATATTCTTTCCATTCCTCAATATCTTTACTTTTAATATCACATGTTATAAATCACATGAAAACGGAATCAAGCCGGAATACAGTCAATAAGACAGAATTGTCAGCACGCATCTGCGATCCGCATCGAACGAAGAATACGGCGTAATATTGCGGAAGCATATAAGAAAGTCACTTGGAGCAACTTTTCAAAGGAATGACTTATAATAAATGACAGTTAATATCGATTGGCACGAAGGTTGATACTTACGAGAGATCGTTGTCTGGGTGATTCGGTTCCATTCTCCGTGATGACGGGAAAAATGCGATGGTCCAGGTGATGGTGTTGCTGATGGTGCAGGAAGTTGAAGCGACGACACTGTTGATAGGATCTGCTCAGAGCCGCGGTGACCGCGGTACTGGGTGGTGGTGGTGGGTGATTCGGTGAAACTCGTTCACCACGCATGCGCATACTAACGGAGCGACGCAAACCTATAGGTGAGGGACGTGGAATACGAGAATCCAACGGAGAGGATGCCGAGGATGCCGAGGGTGATGGAACGGTACCCGGTATACTTCCTGTCGTGTAGACCACGTTGTTATCGGCATTGACCTTGATCGTGCTGTTACTGTTGTCAGTACATGTCGCTGACTCTGACAGTGCTAATTCCGTCGTGGGTGATTCGTTAGTGCTGTTTACAGAGACCGAGTCTCCTGGATGCATCGATTGCGGGGAATGCAAGGACCTTTCGCTGCCGTGACGAGCCATCCTCTCAGCTTATTTCATCGCTTTGTAAAATTCCTGTGTGAAAAGAATCAAACTTATGTTGAGTTCCACTTGTTAGAAAATATACAGCATATTTTTATCACTAACACAATTTAATATATTTTCTTTCTAAAATTAATGAGACTACAACTTTACTTTGTATTTACTACGTATTTTCAAATACTTCAAAAAGAAGTAACATCCTTCTGATGATAGTTACAGTGATTTTGTAATAGATTATAAATTTATATAAATAAATTACATAAATTATAAAAAAGTAAATAAATTTTTATTTGTCATATTTTTTATTCTTCTTTTCTTTATATTTATATTGGTAAAATTATTTATATAAATGATTTCAGTAAATTTGCAAATCATCTGTGCAAGATTTATCAATTCCACTACGAAAGTAATTTAATTATATAAATTAAATATTTGCGAATTTTATAAAATAGTTTGACACTATACATTAGACATACATATTCAATTTTTAATGACATATTTATAATTTCTCAAATTGAATGAAACATACACGAGATGTCTTATGACCTTGATTGTATTTAACTAAATTTATTTTAATTTAAACTTTTACTACTTCCATTCATTTAGCTTTAAATAAGTGCAATATCAATTTTTTCGTAGTCATAAATACTTGTTTAAAATCTTTTTTATGATCATATCTTTACTGATTTGACAATACATTATTACTCATATATGTATAACAATCTAATAATAAAAATATAATAATAATTAAGATCATGTAAATTAAGTTTATTCTTATCTATTATTTTTTCTATTGTATTTCATTTCTTTGTAAAGAACGATTTCTTTATGGTATGTTATTATTATATGTTATTGCTTAACAATTAATATCTATACAATTCTCGTATATTCAATTAATGATAATTATACATTTTATTTATATTTATGAAGAATAAATCATATTTTGAATTCCGTTTTACTAAAAACACTAAAGGATATAATATTTTCTGCATGAAAATACTTCAGTTTCAGATAAGTTTTGATATCATTACTTGACTATAGATAATATCGTTAAGAATAGTTCGTATAAGCTGTTTATTAAGCAGATAGATTAAAATAACTTTAGAAATGAACAAAAACACAAAATATGTCACTTGTAACGTTACTTTTATTACATTGAATTTTGAAAATAATAATACAATTTATTTATGATTATATCTACGTATGTGTTCATTACTATTATAAGGAAATTGCGGATTTTTATGTACTTATCAGAAAGTTAGAAGTTCAAAGAATGAATACAATATATAATACAGAATGAACAGTATATAATATTCAAAAATATTCAAAGTATTTATATGAACAAAATTTTTATTAAAATTCCATTTTTTCTTCTAATATGTCTAAAAAGATTTAAAAATACATAAAAATCCGCAACATAAGAAGATGTTTAAAAAAAAATTTTTTTTCTAGCTAAATACAAATAATTGATTTTGTTGAACCATAAAAATTAATATTTCTAATTATATAAAGATTTTTGTTAATTTTCATTTATTATCCATGTTTAATCAATTTTATTTATTTTTTTATATATTTAATAATTATTTATTATGATCTTAATTTTTAATTATTTAATTAATAATTTTACTCGGATTATTTTACATGGAAATAAAAAAGTATTTACTTGAATTAAATATACTATTATTATGAAAAAAATATTTTTAAATATAAATATTCGTGGAAAAAATTTTCGTGTGTATGCAAATGGACACACAGATGATAACTAGTGATAAACAAAGTAATAAACAAAAATAAATGAGAATCTATCATTTTATCTAAATCTATATTAAAAAACAAAAAAAGGACATCTAGGACCTATTATTTTAATGAGTTTCATAGTTAAAGTTGGGAGATTAAAGTAAATTATAGCAAGTTTGCAAGTTATAGCAAGTTTGTAAAAATTCTAGGATATTTTTTTCAGAATTTTAAATATTTTCTAATATCATTTATGTCATTTTAATATTTATAAACTTTCTATGAACTTAAATAAATTCATCTCTACAAACGTTACTTAATATAATATAATCGCGAAAAGTAATATTACTTTTTCATTATTGCATTAAAAATAATTTAATTGTACTTTTCTTTTTATTTTTACAAAAATTAACATAGCACAGTGTCAATTAAATTAAGTTTGAAGTAACATATAAAAAAGAAATTTCAGTTTAACGCAAGGAAAATAATTTATCCGATACTTTAAACTGTAGAAATATGCAATATACAAAATATATAGAAACATTAACAACTTTTAAATGTAAAATGTTATTAATAAGTAAAATCTAAAATATAATATACTATTAATATTCAGATGTTATGACATATGTCACAAATAACAATACATAATTAATAATAAATATATTTTTTTTAGTTTTTATAATTGAGCAGTTTAATCATACACTATGCGAGAATCTATCCCGTTCATTAAATGGAATCATATCTGATTACATGTACTAATGCATAATTTGCGAACATTTCAAGATCCTCAATCAAACGACGGGAGTTACAGCAATTTTGGAGTGCATCATTTGTACTATTTGCAAAAGATATCAGTGATATTTAAATATTTCTTAAAATTAGAATTTCATAACAATGCTTATTATTAAACAAACAGAATAGAACACCGTTTATTATTTTTTGAAGTTTTTGATTGTATTTTAGGCTTCTGTAAAAGAAATTATTGTAATATTGTTTATTTTCAAATTTTATATTTTATATGCAACTGAAGGAAACACATGTAAACATACTATATTGGTTTGTAATATTAATACGACGCAACGGATTAAATTTAAAAAAAAAAAAGGTAATCTCTGTATGAATAATTTGCTATTTCTTTAATACACATATGTATGTAAATATATATCCATTTTGATTCAAGTATAAATATCTATCTTTATGAATCATGAATCTAATAATAAAAAAATTCTAGTATCTTTTTTAGGTGAATTTAACTTTTAAATGTAACAAAATAAAACAGTTCCGAATTCGTTTTTATCGAAGATGTTTACATCATGTAGCGAGTGGAGAAGTAAAGATTTTCAACTTATAAAAATTCAAATGTCTCTAAAAACATTGAAAAATTTTTTATTTATTTTTTTTTTTTTTGATAAAAAAAAGAGAACGAAAGAAGGACTGTCAAAACAAAGGTTTTACGCTTTAAAATAAGAATAAATTGTTATTTATGTTTGTGTAAGTTACCGACAACTGTTTACCGTTTGTAGTAGTTCTTTTCAATGCTCTCCTATATGTAATTCCGTTAGAAAATATTTTATGTTTATATAATAAATTAAAAAAACATATATTAAATAATAAATTTAAAATAATATACAAATTAACAATCCTTTTTTAATTTTTTCTAATATATTTAAGAATCTGGTAATATAATGTAAGTATGCAAATGAAAATTATTATGATTGATAACATTGCAAGATCGACAAAGTTCGAAACATCTGCATAAAAGAATAGATAAATATTTTTAAATAAATTGTTAATGGTTATAATGATGAATTGTAAGTAAATTGTTTATGGTTATAATGATAAAGAACTAATACACTGATTACAAGTACATAAAAATTCTTGGTTTAGAAGATATTTTAATTTCAATTAAACGAAACTTGTATGAAACAAGAACAATATGAACACAAGAATGTCATTCTTGTTTTTTTCGTCTTTCATATGATAGATTTTATAAAACGGAAGCAAATAATTTTTCGACACACATAAGTTAATACTTCTTTATAGAGATTGTCGAGCTATATCGATTAATGCATAAGCCTGCTTCATTTTATCATAGAATATATTTTATCTAGGACTTTACCGAAACCAAAATTAATAAAAAATATTCTACTGATATGGTCAATGAATAATAAATTCCTGCTTCATTATCGTCAGTTTTTACTAATTTGTATCAATGAATAACGCTTTTTATTATATGAATAATAAAAGTAATACCCCGTTTTGTTTTTAGATGATTTTTTAAAAGTTAGTCAATTAATTTAAGTAGTCTTAATTGAATCTACATCCATTGTTTCTTTATATCTATGTCCTTATATCTAATGATTCAAAATAAAACATAAGAACACTTCATCAGAGAATTTATTTTTATCTTCAAAAATAAAGTGTTTTCCTAAAATTATTTGGTGTTTGGATAGATTTAATGTTGATGATATGGAATCCTCATTCCTATCACCAATATTATTTGGAAAAATTATCGTTTATTTTAATGTTCATTACATTTATTATGAATTCATAATTTCGTCATAATAATCATCTGAATATTTATAAGAACAAAATATGTAAATATCATTTTTAAAAGATGGATATTCATTATTACGTTTCATGATAGAAAAATTATTGAAATAGATTAATATATATGTTTGATCGATTTCTTTTACAAGTATCTCTAGTAAACTATATTATTCTCGTACATAACATGTCATATAATCGTTAAGACAGTCATAAAATTTCTATATCTACTTATAAACAACTTATTAGCATCAAAAAAGGTTCTACAAGACTTTTAAATATCTATTTATATCTTTAAATATCTATCTATTTATTATAAATAAATTTAAGATTGTATCATATAAATAAATAAACAGTTTTAATTTTTACATCATTACATGTTAAACTTACATATGGCTGCAATATATATTTTTGATCTAAAATAATTTATTGTAATACTCTAATTTATCGACATTTTTAATTTTTCCATTATATATATGTACCACTTTCTCTTTTAAATGAAAATAAGTAGAATGACGCTATGATATTTACTATTATGTATGTATACATATGTAAAATATCATTATGTATTATGAATATGATAAACAATTCATTTGATTCATTTGTAGGACCTATTGATTTTGACAAAATTTTATTCAAATAAATTGCTGAATTGTTTAGAATATTTATCCAAATTGTTTTGATATATAGACTAATATATATGTATATACAGAGCAATTTTTCTGTTATTTTAAATAATTTCACAAAAAATATTTGAAATAAAAGTTGATCAGTATCAACTTGGCTATAAATTGTAATAAAAGAATTTTTCAAAAAATTGCTTTTTCAATAAAGAGGTCACTGCGATTTTTCGAAATGACACCTATCAATTCGAAATGTATTTTCGAATTGATAGGTCCAAAACAAATTTAACGATCTACTACACTATGGCCGCCACATGACTTTGAATTCAGAAATTAATGATTAGAAATGTGTGAAAATTACTTTATTTCAACTGAATTTAATTTGATTAATTTGATTTAACTGAATTTGATTCAACTGAATATTCAAAACAATAATAAAACTGTCAATAAGTTTACGAAACGAATAAAAGTAGTAAACAAATTCACAAATTCGATAACAATAATACAATATGTATTATGTATGTATGTAACAATAAATCGAAACACTTCGCTTGGCGCAACAACTAGAAGTGTATTAGCGAAGTTAGGTATCACAAATGGATTACAGTCGGAACATAGGATATAATATAATTTGCTATAGATTTAATTTATTTTATTTTGTTCAATCAATTTATTAGGTTGGCAATTTCAGTATTCTTTTGAATATGTAATACATTTGAAATAGAATAATTTTTCATATTTTCAATCATTATGCTAAAATTTTTGAATTCAAGGTTATGAAAGTCAGAGTAATAGATCGTTAAATTCGTTGTGACAGCAATCCTATCAAATCAAAAATACATAATGCCACTCAGAAAAATTAAGATGTCTTTGATTTTTTATTGAAAACACAAATTTTTTTTATCGCTGTTTATAATTAAGTCCTTTATTTCAAATATTTTCTTGTAAGATTATATAACAAAAATGAATAATCTTAGACAGTACATTCTATATTATATGTATATTTATAACTTCATATTATATTAAAGAATGAATTACTTACAGAAACTTAAGAAAATATAAAGAAAACGTAGAGAAAATTATAGATAATGTATTACAATATATTTTAAAATTAAAAATAAATAATTCTTTATTATAAAAATTATTATAAAATAAAAATTAAATAATATTGTATAATATTAGTAAAAATTCTTCCTGCGATTAAAAATCATCTAAACGTGAATGAAGACACATTTGCACGATCAATTATTCCGAAAATAAAAATTTATTATTGTTTAAAGAAAATTAAGTATATTAATAATGTCTTTTTAATTCAATAGTCGTTATAAATACAGAATAGACTTGACACGTACAAGAAAAATCAAATGTTATATACTATTATATATTACATGTATATATATATATACATACATAATAACATTATATATGTATAAACCAATGATATATATATCATTGATAATAACATTATATATGTATGTACCAATGATATATATATAAAATTTATACGTAATCACTAATTTATATTCGTGATGTATTTTTGCTCATTTTCTACAATTATTTTCTGCTTTCTTTTTATTAAGATTTCTATTTTTCTTTTTTAAAATCCATTGTTTTAAATTTATTTATAGAATTAATTGATATGAAATATTTATTTAAAATCGTTAGCATTATAAAATTAATAATTCATATACATACAAATTCGTAAAATTTAATTTAAATTAAATTAGAGTTTAATTTTCTGAAATTATAGATATTTTAAAATAGGTTTTTATACAAATAAACGTATCAATATTTCTAAATATAACCTTGGATAAAAATATTTATCATTATTATTATCATTCTTGATATTAATACTTCAGAGAAGAATGACATGCCCAATGGAAATGTTGCGCGCGCATTAAACTCGCAAATAATTTAAAATTTGAAATCAAAAATGCTATTTACTGCTTACGTAGTTACTATTTAAAAATATTAAATACCTAAGCATACTATAGCGCAAAAGAAATAATATGGATATTAAAAATGCAATTAAATTAAACATTACGTGTATGTGTTATATGTGTCATGCATGTTGTTTGAAAACTGTATGAAAGAAAACGATTATATTTAAAAAAAAATTATTTATATTAAATAAAAACACTTTCTACTTTTCTTTTCATAAAATAATTTAATTACATTTTAGTATGAAATCATGTAAAGGAAATATTTCCTCTAGCTTCAAAAATAACCCGTCAAAACAGGAACAAATAAAAAGAAATTGGATTTGTTGTTTAACAAGTTAAGGGGATTATATCCTTATTATAATTGTAGATTTTAATTAATGTCATCATTTAATATGAATAGCGTTGATGATGTTTTCTTAAATAACATAAAATTATGATTTTATAATAATTATCCTGAGCAACTGAAAAAATAAAATGAAATTTAAACGATTTGTTTTTTTGTTCATATAATTTTTAATATCTTTTCTATTATATCTTTTTTTATATTTTTTATTTTAGGAAAGCTTATATATTTCAAAATACACAATTCCATTTCGTTCCATTTTCATTAAAAATGTTTTGCGATATTATTTTGAGAATAGTAATATTTTTTTATTAAAAAAAATAATCATGTAATGAAAACTTTAAAGATTAAATACTACAAAATATGGTACAAGTCTTTCATCGGTCATGTATAAATAAACTTTGCATTATCAACAGCTTTTTTAGATGTGCATGATATTATGATTATAAGTACATATTTGATCAAGTTAATACTGTCTATCTATTTTTTGTGCGTTCTTCGTTTTTTATCTCATGCTTTTAAGATTAGCACAATAACGCGTGTCGAAAAAAAACGTGTATGTGTAGCTTTTCAATAAATATTTTAATGTACATTATTGCTACACGAGGATTGTGAAAATATAAATTATTACATTCAGCGTGGCGATCGCGCGTTCATTCACAGAATATTTGTAGTTATTAATAATATCTGGCATGTAACTAAAATTCGTGTGTCACATACAACTGACACGAATTAGAGTAGGAAAAAGTCTATTGGAATAAAGTAATCGATCATTTGGTGTCCTATTTCAAGAACATGCTGCGGCATTATGCAGCGTCCACACCATCCTTGAAATTATTGAAACAATATTGTTTTTCAAAATTACAATTTTCTTTTAATTGAGAAGTAATTGCATGTATTGATAGCGATAGCTTTTTTTTTAATTTTTATCTTGTAACGTTATCGTCCCTTAAGTGAAAAATTCAGAAGTTATAATTTTCCTTTAAAAAGTGCACGCTAAGCGCTTAGCAACTATTATATAATCTTACGTTCGTTCTTACAAAATATGAAAGAAAAAAAAATGTTAGAAATTGAGTTGACATATGCATGACTGACTTCGAACAATTTACGTAAATGAAGTTTGCGTACGTTGTACCAGCTGCCGATTTTGTAAGTTTCTTATGACGTATTGTGCGAACATAGGAAGTAATTAACAATTAGAAAGTAGTAATTAAATCAGTTAAAAAACCGTATCTTACCTTTGAAACATGAACTCGGAATTATAAGAGATTTCTCCACTTGTACAAATCTTCGAGAGATCTTAATATTTATTGTGTATGTTTTTGTACAATTACTACGATTATAAACTTAAAAATGACGATAAAACGAAAAAATTATCGATAAGGAACATTTGGTTTCACTATTAATTCGTGCCACGCGGGCTTATCGCGTGTAAAAGTTGAACATAGCTGCAGGTACTAGTTGTTATACAATGTAAACTACAATAATAACAAGTTCATGGTAAACGAGTAATGTCTACGAGTTATTTAAGGGACATCCGACGCATAAGCCACTAAACACTATTCTCGTAATATTTCGAACACTTTCAAAACAGGATTAAAAAACATGCTCACTTCCTGACCATTCTAGTAATCACTGACAATTCTAACACGACTCAAGCAAGCAGTGTTGCCTTACAACGACCAATGATCGCGAGATGTCGTATCATGAGCACTGCTCATTGACAATATCATGATTTTGGTGTATTAACGCCATCTGACAATGATTTCTATACAATAATTATTAATCGATTGTAGATAAATCAGACTGATTAAAATAAATAATTCTAGTTACCACAGACGAGATATCATTGACCATTAACTAAGAATAGGATAGACCAGACATCCAATGGTTTTTCGTGTTGAAGATAGGGGCGGGGGTCATATGACCCTCTTACTATTTTCGTGTCACATTCTGTCGTATCGACTTAGGCAAGTATTGCACTATAGCCATAGACGAGGTATATAGACGTTGTATCTTACGGACTTTCGTGGCCCATGACCTAAAATACCGACGTACTATCACTGGTTTTTTTCAGCGCACTCTACGTTTAAACAACGGTAAATTGGGGAACTAATGAATCCACCAGTTCTATTCGTCAGGAAAAATTTCGTTTGAAAAAATGATCTGTTTCTTGAATTAATTGTATAATGTATGAAGATTCCTCCGAAAATTATTTTGCTTATAAAGATGCTATTTTATATGATCGGCAATTGAAATAAAAAAAATATACATATAATTTTTTTGTATATAAAAGTATTTTAAATTAAACAGGATTTTTAATAAATAATTATTTTTAATTTTTAATTTATTTTATTTTTATTTTTAATTGCTTTTAGTTAGCAGTTTCATGTCATCAATACTTTTGACATTAATATTTACTATTGTACCTTGTGTTTTTAAAGGCAATATTTATATTGCTATCATAAAAATTTGTTAAAAAGAGAATTAATTAATTATTCATAAACCTTGTCTGTGCTATTGTTTAGTGTATGAGTGTTTCATAAACTGTACTATCACAGTTATTCAAAAATAAGAAAGTATACATAAAAATATAACGAAATACGTGGTTTATCCTGCATTTAATGAGACTCAATATTTGATTAAAAATTGAATTAATAGATATATATGTAATCACTTTGAAATTTGCAAATGATTTATTAAATATTTTGTATTTATATGTATGAAGTATTAGATGTTTCAGTATTACAATCCGTGATATAAATATCCAAGATATAAATTCGCAAATATTATTTAAAATAATTATGCAACTTTTAATAATAATAATAATAATATACAATAACATTACATATATTATAATATATATAATATATAACTCTTTTCTAATTATAATATACTTTATTTGTTACATCCTGTTAGATCGTCACTGTGATATTACACAGAGTATTATACAAAGTAAATAGGCGACTAAACAGATTCGTTCGTTGTTTCATTATCAAACTCACAAAATTTTTGTCTAATCACGTATGATACAGTCGTGAAGTAAGGAACTTTCAAGAAGTTAGCAATGTATAGGAATGTAATAAATAATTTTATCAAGAATTTCATTGAGCATTAATTGTTATTTTTCAAAAAATACTTTTTCACGTGATAATGCGAATTTTAGGATAATATTATAAATCACTGAATGAAACAAATTTAAACGAAAAAATATTTAATTTAGATAATCTAAATGACTTTTCACATAAAATTTTAAAAATTTTAAAAAACAAGTTGGTGACAGATTACGATGTAAGCAGTGATAGGATACCAAGAGAATATTTCGTATTATTATTAATTTTTTAATTTTTAACATTGTATTTCTAATCGATAAAATAAACGCCCTTTTACAGATAAAAATATATTCACCGATATTAAATTACAGTTTTTTAAAATATCTAACTAAGGCTTTTCGCTTCAATAGAATGTAAGTATCTATTTAAATAAAGTATTGTATGAAAAAATTTCACATTTTTGATTTATTTTTACTCATGAATTACCAGTATGGAATTGTGTAGATATTATTATAAATTTACGGAATTGTTGGGATAACTTATATATTTTTGATAACTATTAGTAGAATAAATTAATAGAAATCTTATTGAAACAAAATAATAAAACATAATGTATATCTTATTAAATATTATAATATGCAACATCTCTTTTATTTATATCTTACATATAATACTTATATATATATAAATTCAAATATGATCAAATATTCGCATTTATAACTTAGATATATGCACAAATAAAATTTTACTATCGTAAATTGTATTCAAATAACAATTATTAGTTCCAAAATAACGATTATTGAATTTATTGTATTTATTGTATACACTGAAAGTTTAATAAACAATTATAAACTATTTGAAAAAAATTGTTTTTCTATTATAATTCATTTAGTTATAGTTATTTAGTTCATAAACATGGTGGACATTTATCAGGACTTGAACAAGGTGATACACATTTTTGCGTTATTGGATTAAATTGCAGATTATTTGGACATGTCAAATTATATTTGATGGTGGTTACAGCATCTGTGTAACAGAAATAATAGTCCTGACAAGTACCTCCTATTATTTGGAATCTACCATTACATGGCGTTGGTGTTGTACGTGGTGTTGTACTTGTTGTAGTTGTTGTAGTTGTTTTACAAACATAGTTCGCAGATGGTACACAAGTTCCGGCCGAAGGATCAAATGACTGCGAAGCTAGACACGATGTATCGTACGCGACCAATGATCCAGTTTCATCATAAAGACATATGTAATATTTTTTACAGTCTACATCGTCAATTGCAGTTGTTTGTAGCAATGTTGTACACTTTCGATTAGTAGGAGTTAACGATAATCCAATGGGAATTGAATTAAAGATGAGAAGAATTCCAATCACAACGAAGAATATGTTCATTTTGCGTGTTGCACTGATCTGTAGAAAATTATACTTTGCCAAGAATCAAACAGAATATGTTTCTTGGTTTAAGAACTGGGGCAAATATATAACCCTCGTTGAATTTATTGTTTTATTGCAGTGTATTATGGCGAATATATCTGTCAAATCTGAGAAAATGTGAACTGAACGTATCTCATAATACTTTATAATTTATGTTTATAAGTGAAAAAGATATGAGAACTATTATTGCTTCTTCGTGAATAAACGTACAATTAAAACAGTCGCTTCAAATGTTTCCAAAAGTTATAGTTAATAATGTAATAATAATAATGTAGTAAGTCTTTTATTATAAATAATATACTTTTTATATTGGTCAAATATGCTAAATGATATATCCAGCATTTTTAACATATTTTTATACTTTTAGTTATTTACGTAGTTTCAAGCCTTTCTGCGAAATATGATCTCGAAAACTTGTAAAACTTGAAATCAATATCTGTAATGTTCTCAGAATTAATAATTTGTAACATTTTCTTGTACCCGCTCTGTATACGGGAAAAAAAATATTTTCATTATATGTAACTCATTGTCAGTATAATATTGAATATATGAAATTTTTTTTGCAAACAAAATTTCAAGCGAGATAATGATTTCCAAAAATTTAGTAAGTTTGTTCTTGACCCTATTATGGTAAATGTATACTTGTTATATTGCTCTATATTATATCATTATAATAACAATCATTTTGGCCTAAATTCTATTATCATTCATAATGTAATACAAAATTGAGACATACTTCATTGAAATATAAACTTTATGATCGTTTTCATTAATAGTTTTATTTAAATATACAATATGTATAATAAATTTTTATCAAGATATTGTAGGCATTGAAACAGCAAACAACTTATATAAATAATATATTTGTCAGACGTTAATAGACGCAATCAAAATTATCACAAAATTTTGGAAAAATTGTCATATCAAAGGAAATAAATTTTCTTTTGATTGTCTCACAATACTGTTCTCTAAATGATTAAGTCTTTTATTGCGTATGTAATAAGCATATTTTAAGGTATCAAACAAAATAATCTCGTACAGTCAATAATTTTTATGTTCCTCTTATCTCCTTCTCTTATCTTCTATCTTATACATCCGGTATTAGAACATGTCATGTTAACAGGATATGTTCTATACATTCTAAAACATATTTGTTACCGCAAAAATTGATTTTAATTTTAATTTTTAAATAAACGTAATTGATCTCCATATGACTTTTACTTATTCATGTTTGCAACATTTGAAACTTAATTGTTGGTGACACAGCGGAGTTCCGGGCCCAACTCTACACTGGCGAGCTAATGTTTCATAAACCTCTCAGCTTGTGTCACAGTGGAAATCCGGTTGAATTCCCAAAAAAACAGATGAGCGACGAGATGGGACAGAATGAAAAAGAATGAAGTTCTAGATTTCACAGACTGACTGTCTTCTTTATTTTTAGGGCTGTATTTATATGGACTATTATAATAATTTTGAAAGTAGTGGGATGGCTCCTGGTCATAGAACATATGACAGATAGGCCGTATGACACATAGAGCATATTGACACTTGCGTGTTGACCCTCGGAAATCACGGATGACGCTAGCAAATGCTATTATAACCTTTCACTAAAACTTAAAGGACAATATTGTTCTACACATTGAAAGAACAGAACTTGGCTTTCTCAATTCAATAGCTTCGTTGACGCGTGTGTCGTAAATTTTTCTAACTTTCTCGTTCTAGAAAAATAACTTTTTCGAACATGTGGCTAGCCGCTACAATACTATTCATATATAAACTATCTATATATTAAGTATATATCTATTATAGATACTAAATAAAATAATAAAATAAAATGTATGATTCATTATTAAAAATTTAATTTTGTAACTAATTATTTTTCAGTATTGAAAATTTAATTTCGAAAGATGATAATTTATTTAAATAAATAACAAAGTTTTGTTATGTAATATTGATAGACAAGGTTTTTAGAAAAATTTTGAATATTTTAATTAATAAACGTAATTTTTAACTATTGAATTATAGAATTCAATTAGAATTATAGAATTATTTGTCATAACCAATGAACTGCATAGTTATAATAAAATTGTTAAAAATTTAATATAAATTTGAATATGTAATTATAAGGAATACATAAATGAGGAAATATATATTTTAATATTTTAATATTAATAATAATTTAAAATAATTTAAAATTTAGTTAGTTAAAAATTGTTTTTAAGAATGTTTAATAAAATATAAATCGTTTATACATAAAACCATGTATTAATAATTTTAAAATTTTAATTTACTATATATTGAAAAAAGTTGTAAAAAATGGATAGAGCCTTTTCTGATACACAGTATCACAGTAATTTCTGTTAGTTACTAACTTCACATTTCGGTAATGAAAGTTTGATAACACTGCAATGGATCTAAAAAAATCATGTTACTGGAGCATTCACTAGTTTCCCAACTCATCGTTGTTTAAACGTAGAGTGCGCTAAAAAACCAGTGATTGTAGGTACTGTGTCGATAATTCACGCGATCCGAGTACCCACAAATTGATATAAATATATATATGCAACGAATATGTTCACTTGTTGCGATGTATTATTTCGGCTACACGTATTTGTTCGCTTAGCGGTTGCTATGATAAGGCTCGGCGATTATTCGGATAAGACTTTCCGTTAAGCGATCGAGAAGCAAGAAGATTTTTACCGCGCTTTTCTAGTTTCTTGCTCTGTAAAAAGTAGCGCTGTCCATCTACCGGAAACGTACCTTTTGGCGGAATGATTGAGCGGAAGTAGAGGCGTCACTATACTGGTTCAAGCAGAAGTAGATGTCGTTACATGATTTTTTAGTTTGTCGGTACTTCAGGTCACGGGCCACGAAAGTCCGTAAGATGCAATGTCTATTCATACCTGGCGGATAATTTCTAGTATAGTTCTATTCGTCAGGAAAAAATTCGTTTGAAGAAATGATCTGCTACTGTATGCTTCTTAAATTAATTGTATGAAAATTTTAGTGAACATTGTTTTCTTATAACGATACTATTTTACATAATCGATAATTGAAATAAAAAAAAATATACTTATATAAATATACTTTTCGTATATAGAACGTATTTTAAATTAAAAATTAGAAACAAGATTTTTAATAAATATTTTTAATTGTTCTTAATTAGCACCTTCATGTCAATAGTACGTACTTTTGGCATTAATATATACTATTAATATTTACTTTTGTAATTGTTTTTAAATGCAATATTTATATTTCTATCATAAAGATTTGTGGTTCCCTTAAAAAGGGAATTAATGTGATTATACTAATAGTTTGATTAGCATATAATGGTAGTTTGTAATGTTTTATAAACTGTATTATCACAGTTATTCAAAAATAAATATGTATACATAGAAATATAAATATGTGGTTTATGCGGCATTTAATGAGAATCATTAAAATTATTAAAATATTTGAATAAAAAAATTAATATATATATATAATCACTTTGAAATCTGCAAATGATTTATTAAATATTTTGTATTTCAGTATTACAATCCGTGATAAAAGAAGATCTAAATTCGCAAATATTATTTACAATAATTATGCAACTTTCAATAATAATAATAATATACAATAACATTACATATATTATAATATATATCTTTTCTAATTACAATATACTTTATTTGTTACATCCTGTTAGATCGTCACTGTGATACAGAGTATTATACAAAGTAAATAGGCGACTAAACAGATTCGTTTGTTGTTCCATTATCAAAATCATAAAATTTTTGTCTAATCACGTATGATACAGTCGTGAAGTAAGGAACTTTCAAGAAGTTAACAATCTATAGGAATGTAATAAATAATTTTATCAAGAATTTCGTTGAGTATTAATTATTATTTTTCAAAAAATAATTGATAACGTGATAATGCGAATTTTAAGATAATATTATAAATCACTGAATGAAACAAATTTAAATGAAAAAATATTTAATTTAGATAATCTAAATGATTTTTCATATAAAGAATTTTAAAAAACAAGTTGGTGACAGATTACGATGTAAGCAGTGATAGAATACCAAGAGAATATTTCGTATTATTATTAATTTTTTAATTTTTAACATAGTATTTCTAATCAATAAAATAAACGCTCTATTACAGATAAAAATATATTCGCCGATATTAAATTACAGATTTTTAAAATATCTAACTAAGGCTTTTCGCTTCAATAGAATGTAAGTATCTATTTAAATAAAGTATTGTATGAAAAAAATTTCACATTTTCGATTTATTTTTACTCATGAATTACCAGTATTGGAATTGTGTAGATATTATTATAAATTTACGGAATTGTTGGGATAACATATATTTTTGATAACTATTAGTAGAATAAATTAATAGAAATCTTATTGAAACAAAATAATAAAACACAATGTATATCTTATTAAATATTATAATATGCAACATGTCTTTTATTTATATCTTACATATAATACTTATATATATATAAATTCAAATATGATCAAATATTCGCATTTATAACTTAGATATATGCACAAATAAAATTTTACAATCGTAAATTGTTTTCAAATAACAATTATTAGTTTCAAAATAACGATTATTGAATTTATTGTATTTATTGTATACACTGAAAGTTTAATAAACAATTATAAACTATTTGAAAACAATTGTTTTTCTATTATAATTTATTTAGTTATAGTTATTTAGTTTATGAACATGGTGGACATTTATTAGGAATTGCACAAGGTGATACACATCTTTGCGTTATTGAATTAAATTGCAGCTCATTTGGACACTTCAACTTAGGATATGTAATGGTGGTTACACCATCTGTGTAACAGAATCTATAATACTTACACGGAGCATCTCCTGTCACTGGAAATCTACCATTGCATGGCTCTGATGCTCTAATTAGTTTTGTACTTGCTGTTGCACTTGTTAAGTTTGTTTTACAAACAAAGTTCATAGATGGTACGCAATTTTTGATCGAAGGGTCAAATACCATCGAAGTTGGACATGATGTATCGTACGAGACCAATGATCCCGTATCATCATAAATACATATGTAATATTTTTTACACTCTGCATCGTCAATTGCAGTTGGTTCTACTGTTGTACAATTTCGATTAGAAGGAGTTAATGATAATCCAATGGAAATCGAATTAAAGATGAGAAGAATTCCAATCACAACGAAGAATATGTTCATTTTGCGTATTGCACTGATGTGTAGAAAATTATACTTTGCCAAGAATCAAAGAGAATATGTTCCTTGGTTTAAGAACGAATATATAACCCTTGTTGAATTTATTGTTTCATTGCAGTGTATATATCTGCTAAAGACCGAATATATAACCCTTGTTGAATTTATTGTTTCATTGCAGTGTATATATATGGCGTATATATCTGCTAAATTCTGAGAAAATGTGAATTAAAAGTATCTCATAATATTTTATGACTTTGTTTATATAAGTGAAAGAGATATGAGAACTATTATTGCTTCTTTGTGAATAATACAAAAACGTACAATTGGAACAGTCGCTTCAAAATGTTTCCAAAAGTTATAGTTAATAATGTGAAGTTTTTTATTACAAATAATATACGTTTCATATAGTTCAAATATGAGCATCTAACATTTTTAATATATTTTTGTACTTTTAGTTACTTGCGCCGTTCCAAGTCTTTCTGCGAAATATGACATGTTATATTGTTCTATATTATATCATTATAATAACAATCATTTTGGCCTAAATTCTATTATCATTCATGATGTAATACAAAACTGGCATACTTCATTGAAATACATACTTTATGATCGTTTTCATTAATAGTTTTATTTAAATATGTATAATGAATCTTTATTTAGGCCCATTGTAAGCATTGAAATTCAGCAAACAACTTATATACATAATATATTTGTCAGACGTTAATAGACGCAATGAAAAATATCACAAAATTTTTGAAAAATTATCATATCGAAGGAAGTGGATTTTCTATATTTCAGTTTTCTTTTGATTATCTCACAATTTAGTATTGAAGTGTCACTAATATGTCCAATTAATTGAAATTTAGTTGTCTGAAATGATATCTATTTTGATATCTATTCAAGTTTCGTTATATTTTATAAAACTTGTTTTAGATATAAAATTAGAAAATTTTTATTTTTTTCGAGTTTAATAAGGAGATCTTTGTTGTTCGATCAATTAACACATGTAAGATAGGTAAATATTCAGGTAAGGTATAATAATGATGTAGTAAAAATTTATTTTTCTTGGAATTCGCAGTTCCTTCGAACAACCCCGCGTAAGTTTTCCTCGAAATCAAATCATTCTCTATCAGAGGGTTAGAGAACTTTCATAGAGATATTCACTGTGAGGGAGAAATTGAATTTATTGAAAATTAAAGCCATAGGCTTTACAATTTTAGCCCATAGGTTAGAGAGAGAAATTGGTAGGTAGAAAAGGAGTCCGATTCTTCAAGAGCAAGAGAAAGGATAAAGAGATAGAGAAAGAGAGAAAGAAAAAAGGAAGGAAGGAAGGAGCAAATGTATATAAGCGACTTGCATGGAAGACGCGCCAATGGACTCTCTCTTTGACCCTACTGAAGCGTGCACCTTTCTTCTCGTTTTTTCTTCGTTCTCCTTACTCTCCGAAGTTTTCCTCTACGATCCTTCTGTCTGGCGTCCTTGTTCTTCAACCTTTACATTACCGTGAAGTAGCAGTAGTTCCTCCGCATCGCGCACTTTCCGACTATGTGATATAAAAATGAAACATTGAGTTTGTATCTTCGTTGCAGATTTCAAGCAGTATCTCAGTTACGTGAATTTTACAAACAATTTTCTATTGAATAAAAGTGTGGTCATTGAAATAAAAAAAAGAAGTTTTAATCTGGTTTTGTGATATGTTCCTGACGGAAAGGATCTAAATAACAATCATGAATTTTCTTCGCGTGAGTACAAACAACGTTTTCACATATTACAAATTTGTTAAATAATATTATATTTTGAATAACGACAATTTTAATTATTATGACTGTTATAATTATCATAATTATCATATAGCAATAATTCATCGATTAAGTATTATACAAATTTTATTTAAATCTTGATAATGAGTTAGAATGCCATTTTTTAGGTTTTGGATAACTATTATATGTTACAATTTTTTTACTATTAAATTCTACATTTATATATTTCCTTACATATGTATAATTAATTATCATATCGTATTTATACGCAGTAAAAGTTTGAAAACAATTTTTAAAGAATAGAATAGAGTTGAAATAAGTCTAAAATTTTCGATCTGAACCTTTTCAATAAATTTGTTTTTACGAAATTTACAGAGCAACATACTTTTCCATAAAATGTTTGTGAAAATATACCAAAATTACTTTATTTTTATTCTACTATTTACAAGTTGATTACAGTATCAATTATATATCTATCATATATTATACTATATATACATTAAGTATATACATATATAAACTAATACATATATATACTATACTATATGTTATCTATATATATCTGTTTATACATATACTATCTATGTATGAAGTATGTATCTATTAGAGGTATTAAATAAACTAATACAATAAAATGCATGATTCGTTATTAACAATTTAATTTTGTAATGAATTATTGCAGTGTTAAAAATTTAATTTCAAGAGATGAATAAATATTTTTGTTAGAAGTATCTTTCTAATTTGTTTTACATCGTTTTATATTTTTATAATTTTACATTTACAAATTAATCTGTTTTATAACAGCATAAACGATTTATTTAATATTGTGAAATAAATTTTTGTTCGATTAAAACTTTTTTTTATACAAATATACTTTTAGTTAAAAATTAGGAACTCTATATATATGTATTCCATTGATTTTACATTGTGTTTGTGAGAGTAAATGTTCGACTTTTTAACCATAGATTTTATGAGGCGAAAGCTATACTGACGGAGATAAATTACCTTTTTTTTTTAGCTAAATTCGTTAGTGAATATATTTACCAATTATGCTTTGCTATTATTTTCGCTAAAAATTTTCCCGAGTCTTCTTTTAACATATATATTTAATTAATTAATATAAAAATTAAAAAAGTAGAAAAGTAAAATTATTTTATTAATTAAAATGATTTATTTCTTAGAAGAAAGCATATTTTTATTTCTTTTTTAATTTTATATTTTAAGAAGAAGTTAAAATTAATTCAAATATATCATAAAAATTATTCTATTTGTATTATATTTCAAAAATATAATGAAATCAGATTCATTTTACGATTTAACTGTGTATCACATAATAAAAAGGCGATCGTTTATTTGTCTATTTTTGTATTAACACTAGAATTGCAAGACAAATCAGGTAGAAATTTTGTATCGAAGAAATAAAAATGCAAGGGATAGGAAAGAGTTTATAATGCAGTAATGAATACAAGCTTTTATTCATATATTTTACCAAAAAGCATTAAATGGAATAAGAATACAGTAACGTGAAAATAAATAAAACCGGAGTCAGTCTTAAATGTGTAATGTATTAAAAAAGACAATGTTTCTGCTTTGTATAGAATTCTTTATAAGATCATATGCTTGATTTATCATGCAGAGCATACAAGGCGAAAGGTAAAAATCAGCAATTCAAAGTTTGGTAACACAACGACATGACCAAATTTAACAATTTAAGAAATCCACTTTCGATTAGTCTATTTCCGATTTGCGATGAACTAGTTAAAATTGTCGATATTAAAGAATACTTAATTCCTTCTTATAATATTTTATTCCTTATTATAATATAATTCATTATTATAGTATTTAATTCCTTTTCTTTTCCAAGCGGAAATCAATATTTTTATTTGTATTAATTTACCACTAATAAACGTAAAAAATTTTAAATTAGTCTAAGTAGATAATTTATATAAGATTATGAAGAAGTGAAATTATTTTTTTTAAATTTCTTTTTATAAAACCCATATCACCTTGCTTTTTATGAAGCTTCTTATATTTCTAAAAAAATTAGTAACAATATCAGTAACGTTAATTTTCATTATATTTTTATTCTGATTTAAGAGTAACATTCTGAGGTATATATAATAGGTACTTATAATACGTACACCATCATTACTAATGATTTAATAAAAGTTAAAAAAGTAAGAATAAATAAGAATAAAAATAAAGGTATTAAGAAATCCATGAGGACACATATTATATAATATTTTATACAATATTTTCAGTATTAAGACATAATATTTATTTCAAATGAAAATATTAATTATAATTTGAATAAAACTGTAGCTTTATTGGAATTCAGTATAATACATATTTAATAAAAGGAACACATAAAATTCATGAACGAAATTTTTTATTTTTCATTGTAAACTTATATTTTGTCGAATATAAGTAGACAAAATTCTTTAAAACTCGTCAATATATTTTGCATCTGAATGTTAATTTTTTAAAATAGAACGATTACCATAAATAATACATATTAACAAACATAAGAAACGTTTATTATTTATAATTAGATATAACATATTATTGTTTGATAATATAATATAGCATTTAAACATTTATTTAAAATTCTGTTACTAATAACAAACTTTTTGGCAAATCTTCAAGAAACAAAAAAATTAATCTACAGAAATATCCATTTACAAAAGCTTTCGAAAGTTAAGACTGATTTCTATACATCGTGAATTGTCAATCATGATCCAACAAGGACATCGTGAGCGATGTGAGGGAAACGTATGCTTTCGAATGATCTTCGTCGTTTGGCACAGTGCCAACGTAGGAGCGAAACTTTTTCGTCTATGACCTAAATCTGTTGCTTTTAGTTTACACATTTCTTCCTCTTATCAGTGTCAATACAAATTTTCCTCGAATAAACTTTATGGTCTTCAATTCGTGCAAACGAATACTTTACTTCCGTGTTCTGACAAATATTTATACATTGCATAGATGTCACGTGACTGATAATATTTAATGCTATCCGTTTTATGTTTTCTACAATGAGATTCTCTCATTCAATAAAACAATTAGCCAAATTTTATTGTCTTGATTTAATTGTCTTTTCATTAACCAAATTTTATAAGTTAGTTTTATAAGTTTAAATTATCACTGTTAGTATATTTTCTTGTTTTTTTTATTAGTTTAAGAAAAATTAACAAGATTAACAAAATAAATAATTTTACAAGTATAGTTCCATTTTATGAATTATAAGTTGATTATTACAATTAAACTTGTAACATTTGTAGGAATTAATTGTAGTAATAGAATTATAAATTAAACTAATTGTAATAATAGAATAGTAGCAACTCTGTCACTCAACTGATATAATTAATTAGTGAATTATGATATATTTTATTATAATTATGTATATAATATTTTGTACATCATTATTATACGTAATTATTATACAAGAGATACGATAAGAGATAAGAGTTTTATGTATTTATTAGTAACAGGTATATAGATAACATTCTAATCATAGCATTGATTATTGTACCCAAAAGAAAAATGTTTGAAAAATATTTGTTTCGAGGAAAAACATAAAAAACATAATTTATTGCTAGTTTTATTAATGTTTATATTTAAAAAAAGAAAAGTTCTTGAAAAATTAATTTTATATTAAATTTTATAATGTTATATTAAATGTTATATAATATTGAATAGGTTTATAACGTAATATAAACCTATTAAATATTAAATAAAATTTACTCATTGATCACAAAATTAAGAAAAATATTAAATATATTTTGTATTTATTATTTTTTGAAAAAATCCAATACATGCAATATATTATCTCTCGTTGCCAAAGTATTTTTATAATTATTTTTCTCATTAGACGCTACTTCGTTAAAATCATTAGAATTTGGTTTTTCTAAAAATTATATTTATAGATTTTTATTTTATCTATTCTCATTAAGTTCTTAATAAATTTCCTATTTGAAAGTTTACTTTTATTAGTCAAAACTACAAATTGATAACCATAATGTAAAATTTAGATTAAAATTTTTCTCTTTAATTGAAGGTATATTATGTTTAATTTAAGGTAAATTATATTATTCATGCATATACATACATAATACAAACATACATATATATACATGAATTATGTACTGTGATGATTGTATAATTAAATAAAATTAAATGATAATTGTAATTAAATAAAAATTAAAATATATAAATTAAATGTAATCAAAATGAATATTTACAATATAATTTTTTGATATAAATAAAACAAAACTTGATTTACGTAGTAGCAAATAGATTTGGACATTTTATATAATACATTGTATAAAATTTATATAAAATAATTTATATTTATATAAAAATATAAGTTATATATACCATATATATTTATGTATTTATATCCAACACTATGTATGAAATATGAAAAACTCGCTAATGAAATAAGTTTTGTTTTTGCAAATATTGCAATATTCATTTCAATTTCATTTAACCTATACAGTTTCATTTTCACATGATTATAATTATCACTTTAGTATCAATTTTATTTAGTTATACAATCTACTATTACAGTTAAAATACTATAGAAATAAATTGTTTTATCAGTCTTTTAATTGATTTATCACTCTTTCAATTAGTCTTCTACATGCTAATCATACATATAAATATACGTATAAATGTTACAAAATTCTATCTATTGAATTTGTTAATTTTATCGGAAAGTCAGTAAAAAATTACAAATAAATATTATACTTTGAAATTGTCCTCATTAGAATTATAATTAACAGATTTATAAATTATTTTCAGTAAGCAAAATAGAATCTCCTGCTGAAATAGGATTTTTAAAATACATTACTTTAAAACTGTTTTTAATAAACGACAATATTATTTCAATTTAAGATAACCAAGTAGAAAAAAAATTGCTGATTCATTATTGGCATTAGTTAGTCTCGATTAACGACGGCATTCATTCTAGCACACGTGTTGCTCACACGAGCACACTAACACCTTGTTGAATGCACATTATACAGATTACATGCAACCACACATTACATCTTCTCACTATAGGTCGACTTTCGTAATACTCACAGCCCACTTACCTACATTACTCCTGCTACAACTACAAGTCTCTCTCTCTCTCTCTCTCTCTCTCTCTCTCTCTCTCTCTCTCTCTCATATATTTCACTATTACACTATGTGAACCACCTACTCTTCAACGGAAAATAATCTATCTCACGATCAAACACAGTCGATTATACGTATGCTACTTTTCGATAGCCAAAACTAGACAATAATTCTAATGACTCAATTATTTCCTTGGATCTCCGTAATAAGAATTTTCTTTAAATCCTTATTAATCAAATCGTATTAGCCGGATTAGTAATTTAAAACTTTCTTTTAGTATTTTTTTCCATTCTGACGGATGTGTAATAAATTTATAATGAACATGCTTTACGTAATGATAAAACATTAGAAATATACAATTTTTTTTTCTAGTAGTAAATTCAAATTATACGAAAAGACAAAAATGGGTTAATTCAAATATTTCTATATGTTTAATACTCGGGATTATTTTCTTACAACTTTGAGATTTGCAAATATTCATTAGTTAAAAAAATTCATATTATTTATCCAGAAGATATATTTAAACAGTTCTATCTTGAATTTTTATGACAGATATCTTGGATTTTTAAAATGTATTTCAAATAATGAAAATAATTTTCCAGAGTTATGTATTAAAATTAATATTCTACCTGAATTAAATATTTTTATATTTGTAAATGTCTGTAAAATACATTTGATAGATTTACTAGTAACAGCAGAAATATTTTTAAGCTTCTTAAAACGTTTTTTGAAACTTTTCAATCTAACGTTATTATTTTGTTTATAATATTATTTGTCACGAAGACTGTCTTACTCATTGAATTTATTACTTAATTTAAATTTTATTATATACGTTTTATCCGATTAATTTCATTTATAAACGTAAACGGGTCAAGTAGTTCTTTCTTCTGAAACTTGTTCCAAAGTAATAATACAAAATGATATTGTTTGCTACTTTCGCTTGAGTAACAATTTCTTATCCGCTAAAAATATAAAGCGCACTGACGCTAGTAAGTTTAAAAGTGATATGAGGGGACTGTATCTTTTTTTCCATTTGTTCACTTTCTTATGCAGTTCCGGTTCTCGCTATAAATACGGTGATCCGCGAGTACTCTCGTTCTCTCTCACACGTCCGCATATTTCACGGTAAACGTAAAATAGCACGTGAAGTTCCACGGGAACACCATTGAATTTATGTCTCGTGAGAAACTCGTCAGCAATAGTTGGTCGCTCAAATCTTCTCTGCACTCAATTTTATGCCATACTTGCTCCCCTTTCACTTCTGACCCTTTGTTTTCGATAATTTAGCTGAATGTTAGTTTACAAACACAATAATTAAGAAAAAGATTACTAATTATTTTTTACTTGTCTGCCTATCATCATACTTACAATTGCAAAAATGTTTCTCTACGAAATCAATTCATTTTCTATTGAGAATTTTAGATTATGTACATTGAATTGAAATTTTCAAATTAGAAAGTTCTGTAAGTGCCTAGAAATTGTCTATCATTTCCTAGAAATTATTTTAAAAAGTAATAAAAAGTAATAAAATTGAATGAAGATTAATTATTTATATTTTACTAACTCGATAACAAATTACATATATGAAAAAAGTTAGAATAAAAAGTTTTATAAATGATTCAATTGTCACAAAGTATGTAATTGTTTAATCAAGTGAAATTGCACAGTTCTGTCATAAAGAAAATGACCCACTTTAGTTTATCCTGTGTTTATTTTCCATGGTCATTGACCATTATGAGAAATGTACATGATTCTTTAAACATATGTATTCCCCGAATTTTCATCTTTTGTTAAAAATGTGATATTTTAATTATTATCATTAAATTAAACATATCTTATTTCTCGTATAATAATAATATATTTAATAGTATATCTGTCGAATATTTTAAGAGACAAAATTACTTATACTGCATTTTGAAATTATTTATAGTGAATGTCACCCAAAAATTGTCATTGTTATAACTTAACTTATTTTAGAGCATGAAATCTTTACAATGTCTTGTTCATTTTTTCCTGAGATATTTTTCTGTACATTATGTAATGAATGAGACTGTGTATTTCTTTTTTCGAAAATACTATAAATTGTCACAGTATGCAAAAACATTGAACATTTTTTATCACTAAATTTACTATAGATCTAAAGATTGAAGTCTCCAAAATTTGATGTACTATTATTTTTAATTATTTTATTAAACAGAAATATGGTACAGCTCCACTCTTGCAATTACATGTTATTAAATCATATTTCACGTTTTAAAATAAGTCCTAATTGGTTGCTGTACGATTTCTGTTCACGAATATACAATGGTTTCAATGTTAACAATTTTTGGATGTATAATTTTAAGTGACACGCGCTATATATCTATATAATATACTTAAACATAAGAAACAAGAAATTTGAGTTCGGTGTTCAATTAACAACTTATGCTTTTAGGTTACATCAACGTTATTATTGCTCATCTTTGTATGCAGTACATCATCATGCTTGAAAAATGATCGAAATGAAGCATCCTTCGATAACGGTCCAAATATTATTCGAGGCAATCGAAGGGACGGATTAAACGAATATTTAGTCCCACCTCCAAGACCAAAAGCTTATCCGGTGAGGTCTGGAAAAGTAGTAAATCCTTCGATAACGGAAGCTCCAGGATATTTCTCGCAATTGATGAGCTGGTTAAATCCCTTTAATTATGGTCCTTCGACTTCGACGCCTCTAAAGACTCCAGCACACCTCGAATCACCACCTCAATATTACGGTGCTCCACCATTTAATTTGCATCTTGCTTTGCAACCTGAACCATTTCTTCATCCTCCGCTTGAATCTCAACCTGGTCCACCTATCTATCCTCCTATCGGCATACCTCCGGCTGCTCAACATTCTAGCTTGTCTCTTGCACCTTCCTTCAATGTACATTCCGCTCCGCCTTTTCGCCTTCCTCCTGGTCCATCTTTACAAGTTCACAATCCCTCAGCTACCTTTCACGATACGCAACGTGGCTTCCCAAGTCCAAAGAATAGCCGCGGCCTTTACATACCGCCGAATAAAGGGAAACACTGTAATCTTTGCAACAAAATTCCTTGGATTCCGATGCAAGGTGATGGGCATCATTCAGAGAAGTATCCGTCCCCTCAGCAACTTTCGAATGGTTATCTTCCTCCTAGCAATCAAGGGAATCACGACGCCCAATACGCGGCTTCGCACGAAATCAGAATATCAGAACTTTCCCAAATACTCGTTGAGCAAACTCCTTTTAACAACGCATTACCACATTCAGCGTTGCATCCCGATTCGGTACCTCCTCTCTACAAGACAGAACTTTTTAAAAACCCTTCTGCAATTGAAAATCTGGGGCGCCTCAAGCCACCTCCTTTGCCTGTAACGTCGTTAGCTAATCAAGAACACAAAAATCCTGAAATTAACGACGAGCATTATAACACCAATGGCAATGACGATCTAAGATCCATTGGAACAGAAGTGAATCAAGGACATGTAAACGCCATATCCCAGAGTCACGAGATCGAAATCAACAAAGAACCCGCAAATCACAAAGAATCATTTGGTAGTTTGATTCCCGATACTCAGTTTCCTGTATCCGAGACGTCTTTCAATAATTTTCCAATTTTGAAACAAGAAAATGACGATGGAGTTTTAAATAAGCCTGCATATCATAATCAGGCTATTCTCCATGGTATTGGTTCGTCAAATTACGAGTCACCTAATCAAAACGAGTACCATGAACCCTTTAATTCAAACTCAGGTCCCAACACCAATTTGAATTATCTACCGCCAGATTTGAATCCTTCGGCTAGCTTTGGAACGTCCACTTTTCACAATCAAGAGAGTGATAGTTCGAATTATCAGTATTCTGACGATTTATCTCCTAGCGGTAGTGTCGTTAAAGATTCTCAAGTGACCACGCAACCGTCCCTCGTGAGCTCTCTTGAATCGATACACTTCGAAGAATCGCCGTTGTTAGATCTAACGAAAAAAGGTGATAGTCAAACTGAGACGCCAAGGACAACTTCCACTAGCGGGCATACCAACATCGGTGATAATACAGCGAAGGCAACCACAGATTATAATTTGGAGACCGACAGTATATTTTTTGAAGATTCGTCCAACTTCGTCAGGTCGACCGAATCTTATTCATCTTCGGATATTCAAAATATCAATAGTGTTTTCGGGCCTTCGACATCCACAACTGCGGATTTCTCGAATGTTAATCAACGCGTTGAACCATCAACTAGTAATAGAGGATATGCAAATCAACAAGATGTTTCGTATATTCCACCATCCGGACAACCAGGATATTTGTGGCCAAGTTTGTTAATAAACACGTCAAATTTGAAGAATGATTCTTCGAAGAATCACGGTTCCTTGAATCATCTTGCACAATGGAATGATTCTTTCCCGGGAGATGTAAATTCTGAAAAGCAAGATGATGTAGATTCAAAGGATACAAGAAACACGCTTCAAAGGCAACAAAATATAAAAAGAAACAAACAAGTAAATAGAATTATTCGTGTAAATGTAGTTATAATATTACGAAATTTAAATATAATGAAAAATTCAGAGTTTGATTATTTACAAATAATGTAAAACATTTACTTGCTTATAGAAAAGTATATCTTATATATAATTTTCTATTGAAATTTTATTTTATTATATAATTTATTTTATTTTATTTTATTTATAATCTAGAAATTTTATAAAAATTGTGTAAAATTCATTATCGTTAAAATTTAATATTTACAAGTAATTGATAATGAAATACAATTTATAAAATCATTGAAATAATTCAGTGACACAAATATATTTTGTTCGTATGAATAGTACAATAGAATTTCCAATATTCGAACTAAAAGCGTTCGGTTAAGGAATTTTCGAATGATAGAACAGAAATTGAAATAGACATAATTCTGTAGTTACATTCCTTTCGTACTTCGAATTAGCAAACTCTTTTTTTTAACGAAAGACATGTCCTCGTTATTTTCATTTGCTATATTTTAGTGTACGAAAAAATTATATTTAAGATATCTTTGTCATTCAAAACGTTTATTGCAAAGTTAAAGTTCTTACATTACATTTCATCAATATTCTTTTTTTTTTTTTAGTAAAGTCTTGTATCTCACATTTGATATTATAGTAATAAGTAATAATAATCATATAGAATAGTTAGTACAAGAAAAGGCATCAGTTACTAGTAAATATTCTTTTTAAATGATAGGATGTTCTGAAAACATTTGGATATTATTCGGATAATGTTTAGATATGGGGAACTTTTATTGAATTTATTGTTATATTATTATATAATGTATAAGAGAGAGGATTCAGCACACTAAAATAAGAAAAGAAAAAAAAAAAGAATTCATGTAAACATATGCATGATATGATCTTGTTTCTGAGATAGAATCGAATTCGTATTTTCCAATTCTTTTGATAAACTGAGTCTTTTATTTAATTGTTTATAAATATTATAAATATTTCTAAACGTATTTATAAATGTATCATTGTGAAGAAATTTGAACAATATCAGACAACTTTGATCGAATCAGAATTCCAATGACAAAGCACTTACGTAGAAGCATATTTTCAAGCGAAAGAGATTTTTGTAAAAACAAGTAAATAGTGGTTATATCTCAAGAACGAAGCCACATCGACCATATGTTTATATACATTTTTTTCTTATTTTAATATGATGAATCCAACACTGAAATTGTGTTAACATACTTTGTATATTATATAATTTATTCATATATCAATTTATAAGTGAATCACTTTTAGCGTATTATGCATTTATTAACAGAAAAGTTTAGTAATTTATAAAATTAAATTCATGAGTATTAGCTGACATAAATTTACAAAAGTTACAAAACTTTTGCATCATCATCACTTTAAAAATTTAATTTATCGTAAAATAAAAAGTACATCTTGTAAAAAGTATATCTAATGACAAAAATGACAAATCCATGAAAATAATAATATTTTAGGTACAGGTTATTATACCATACACGTCAGAATATACACCAATCCCGTTTCAACAATCCTACGGAGACTGGAGTGTTAAAACTAATTCTGAACATACGCAGTCGAGAAAAGTTCCCTCTAGGAGTGAATCGAACGTTAATAATTATCTTCAACAAGAATCTAGGAATAATATTCAAGTAGTTAATCAATTTCAATCGCAATTTAACGTCAGTAATTCAAAGAAATTAAATGTGCAATCGATAAGACCATTTTTAACTACAGCAGAAGATTTAAAAAGCACTACAACAAAAGCAAATACTTCGATTGATGTTCGAAGGTTACAAAAAAATATCGATAATTGGACAATACAAGTAAGTTTCCTTTTTAAATAAATTTGTCTGAAACATTTAATTAATATATGCCATGCAATTATCATATCTTTTTCTTTTCCTTAAAAGAAAATTTTCTCTATTTCATTATTTATTGCATTACATCAGGGAATAATCAAAATTCAAATGTACGCAGTGATTAGGATTTTTAAAAATTTCGTCTATTTAATTTTAGATCAATTTTAGACTAATTTATAATTTTGGACTAATTTTGTATTAGTTAATACGCCACAGTATTCACAATATTTTTCAAACCTTTCTGTATTGTTAAAATTGATACTTAATATAACGATGCCTTTTTACAATGAATGTCTTCGTATATTTTTTCATAGGAATATTCAAAATCTACAACATCTAGCACAATTTTACCCAGTTCTTTGCACCCTTATCTTTCACCATCAAAGAAAATACCAACGGAATATTTGACAACAACAGAACCAAGTGATCATATAAACGGATTGAAAGATCATAATGAAAGTGTGAAAACGTACTCTTTGGCTGGGTTTAGCTTTAACGAAATAGAACACGAAGGCTCCGCGAGCAGCCATACTGAAACAACTCAACCGGTAATTTAATGTGTGAACTCTACTTTTTCTATTTGTAATAATTAGGCTGCGAATTCTTATGCAAATTTATGTCTTCAAGAATATAATGAGAAAAGTAGAATCTTGTTAGAAAATTAATCCTTTGGATATTTTATGTATTTTTTCATATTACGTGTATTCCATTTAATTTCATGCTTTAAAATTTCCTGCAAAATTTCATGCATAAAAATTTGCAGTCCAGTAATAATCATTATGTCATTTAACCTGTTAGTAATATTATTTAATAATACTAATTAGCATTAGTAATAAGTTTTAATAATATGACAATTATTAACTGTATAATAATATAATTAATATAATATACTAAATTATATATAAATATAATTAATATAATGATATATACTAATATAATATGTTAGTGCTTTTTATATCATTGCTTTTTAACCTTTTGATTATTACATTATCACGGAACGATAAATAATTTTTTATTATTGCAGACCCCCGAGACGTCCTTTTTCTCAAATAACATACTTAAAAAATAATGAATTGAATAACGTATTATCTTACTTAGCTAAATGTTATTTGAAATTTTTATTTTATTCTATATAAAATGTACTTAAGTCTGCTTTGTCTCATTGTCAGTCATGACATCTATTACCCTTGCAATCTGCGGGCTACATATTTAAAAATGCAACCAGTACAATATAGTATTTTAATATATAGTATTAGTGAATATTATTACTTGTCTATATTTTTATTTATGATCTAATTTGTTAATGACGTTATTCAATGATATTAATTGCTATTAGCCATCACTCGTCCTTTGTATCAATTTGACAGATTTTTCGTAAAAAATGTTATACTATTGTATTGCATATATGTATAGACTCTGTAACATTTATTTTACTAATATATAATATACATTATACAGATAATATATATCTAACATACAACACATATATGTATATGTATATTATAATAAAAAAAGTCAAAATTGCAATATTCACTTTCAAATCTCTTGAACAAGCAGTACATTGCCTATCTAATTATATTACACTACAATTATGCATTTAATGTCTTTTCGTTAATACGAATTGATATCGTGTAGTAGTCGTAGTGAATGAATATAGCAAGTTGTAGCAAGATCCAAATAAATGACTATAATCATACATATTAGACAAAAGTAAAAAAGGCAAGATACGTGAGAGAATTGTTCAACGCAAATAAAAATTTAAACTACTTATTGTTAATAAAATTTACCTTTCTACTAAGAAATATTAATTTCCAGATATTAATTTTTTACGATTGTGTCAATTTGACACCAAAGGATAAATTAAGCTCAAAAACTGCGGGACAGATGAGAATTAATAATAAAGTTATGTATTCGTATCAATTTATATTAATTTCTATCTTTTTCTAAACTTTGCTTTCTAGGCTATAAATGTTGTACGAATAAATAATCCAAAAATAACAGCCAATGATTTGCACGACATAAATAAATCTTCGTTAGAAGAAAATTCCACGTGGGAGACACACTCTGTATCGATATCGCCTCTAAATAAAGAACGAGTTTACGTGGTAACTCCACAGCCGATACTAGAAGTACCCTCGAGAAACGAGTATGAAAATCGCAAGGGACAAGGGAAAAGAGATCATTCACAGCGAATAAGTGAATCTGTCACCAATGACGTGAGCAACGGCAAGAATAACTTCAGCGAATTTGAAGCGATCGAGAAAGCCTATCAAGTGCTTCCGCAAGCAGTAAATAATCTTGCTGTTGCATCTACAGGAAAGGAAAATATTCCTTTGTGGGGAATTATGGAGCACGAAGAGTTTGCTACGTTGAATTTGAATGAAAACGACGAAGAAGCGGCGGAAGATACTGTGGACGGACCGGTACTTTACTCTGGACATTCAAAGGTAACAAATTATCGAAAACATTGAAAATACTCACTCATGTTTTCTATACGATTTAATTGATAATTCTCTCTCTTTCTCTTTTTTTTCTTATAAATTAATTTTATAGGTAGCACGAGCTAAACGATGACATGCAAATATTCCTTAAATCTGGAGGCTGAATAATACAATTTTTAGTTGTGAATAGTTAACTATTCTATTGTTTTAATTTCAAAGACTTTCTTCAGTGTTTCAAGTGCGTAATTTAAACTTCATCATGGCCAGTGTATTTATATTTACCAATTTTGTATACTTACATGTATTTGTATGAAGTGAACAATTTAGTTATTTGTAACATAAGTAGATATTTTTGCAAAGAAAGAAATAACGTGTTTGTGTAACGAGATTGTGTAACCGATTAAGACTTCAATTTCAAATTATTTTTCCTATATACGAAGAATTACTATAAAAATATCATTTATATGAATGCCGATTAATTGTGTATCACTTTGTAAATACGTAAAAGTAAATATACTGTAAATTTAATAAATAGGATTAAATTAATTATAATAATTAATTAATTAAAATTATTTAAGTACCTGCTGTTATATCTAAATGTAATTATAATTGTGAATTATAATTGTCAATGAAATTTAGACCGTCAAATAAATTAGAGCACAATTAATAACATTAATTGTTATTCTAACATTGTTGAAACTTTCTTTTAACTGTGCTGTCATAAAAAGTATCGTTGTAAAATTAAAAGCTAGCTTTGTTATTTTTTAGAACCAACTTTTTACTTCAACTAAATTTAAATTAAATACCCTACATTTAAAAGTTAAAAATTTAGTTCTATTTTTGAGTGACATATTCAATTCTTCTCTGAATACATAATTAAGTAGATGTTTCCTTATAGTATCACTTTCGATGATTTTGCATATTTGGAAGCCACCCAAAATGAGCTATTTGTATTCAGGCGCGATAGTGATGCACATTCATACGTATTCCGCGTACTACATGTTTGACAATGTTTAAAACTTTCCCGGTTATATGGTGAAAGGAGATATTCTGGTTCACATTGTTTCATCAATTGAAAAGTACGACCATTTTACCATGATTTCGTGACTGAAATTTAAGACGACACTCTCCACTTTTATTGCGCTTTAAACTTTTACAGAATGATACAAGAAATATTTAACAAAGACGTTTAAATTAATTATATTGTATCAAGAATATTATAAATAGATTTGAAAATTCTAATCTAATTAGAAAATTTCAGTTTTTCCAAAAAAAAGACGATGTTTTGAGACGAGACAAATGAACATTTGAAAATAATATAAAGGATATAAGGAATATATGTACATATAATAAGATGAAACCTTTAACAGAAGATTCAAACATTTTATGAATACTTTAGTTAAAGATTTCCTATTCCGTGCAAATATTTAATGGTCACAATTTATCCATACCTTTGTAATATCGTTTACAAAACTTGAAAAATTGGAGTATGAATATCTTGCATTATAATGCTATAATAAATATATGTGTATATTGTTTTATATTAAAGTTATTTAATTTTGTATAAGATTTGATAAAATATTTGAATTGATATTTTGATTTAAATATAATTGTTTTCGATACAATTATATTTTTATTATTTTCACTTTATTCTACATTTCAAAATGAACATAACGATGAGTATAACAAATATTTTTGAACAATTGTCTTTATAAAGAGTTGGTGGCAAATGTTGATATCTTTTATCACAGTGTGAACCATGAAATGAAAAACAAATGAGTTAAATTTTAGAATAATGTAATTATATTGTTTTTAATTAATTGATAAAAATATAAAATCTTAATAATGTTACTTATTGCCAAAAAATCTAAGAGCAAATTGTTTCATTGCAAAGTTTGTACCAATTTACAGTAAAATCAAGCTATAATTTAACGTATGTTATACTATACATAAAGGCTACAGTTATACTGTTCTAAAATTGATATTATAATTATTCTGGTGAACTGAAAAAGCAATTTCATCGTGTATTATAAAGGAAGCAATTTTATCGTGTATTATATTTATTACTAGATTGAAATATGTATGTATGTATGTGCACAAAAAAAAGACAATCAGAAGTTTCTCGTTAATTATCTCATTAGCTTTAATAGAATTAAATGCACTTAAATAAATTATAAAAATACTCGAATTTTTATTTAATATTTAAAGTATTAATATCTCAAAATATAAGATCTTTTTTATTTTTTATTTAAAATATAAAAAAGTCACTATATTTTAGAAGTAGGGGGGAAAATTATATCCTCATATAGATATGATGGAAAAGGTGTGTAAAATAAAAAGATTGGAAATCACTCTGATAAACAAAATCAATTTTGTTTCTCATTTCATGAATATTATTATTTTTATATACGTATATATTATGTACAACATAAATGTTTATATATATGTATATATACATATATAATGTAATGTATTATATTATATATATAATGTAAATAATATATATGTACAATATATATACAAATATAACATGATATTCATATACATACAATTATAACATGAATATTATTACACGTTATGAATAAATCTATAAATATAATTTAACATATCTATTGATACTGAAATTTCTATAAATAGCAATTTAAAAAGATTTACATGTTCTAGAAAATTAAGCAATTTTAAAAAAAAAACTATTTTCTTTTTAGTTTTCATTAATTAAAGAAACGATATGCTATATACTGTATATAACTTCTTACTTTTAAATCATAAAGTGGAATTTTTATGTAAATATTTTTATGTAATTTGAATTTATGAATATTATATATTGAAATTAATTCAATTTTTATTCATAATTTTAAAATAAAATATAAGATATGTATATAGATGTAGATGACATAAACATATGTACATTCAAAGAAACATTAACTTTTATGAAATGTTTCTATACAATATTTCTTCAATACATTATTTCCATAATTGGGATATTGATAAATAGATTAATTCTGCTATTACATATAAGAAATAAAATAAATAAAATCTTTTAACAGTAATTAAAAATTATTTTGCAAATAATAATAATCAATATAAATTAAAAATAAGTTAAGAATTCGTATAACACACATATATAGAACAATTTATATAAACGCACATATATAAATTGTTATTTATATATAAACATACATATATAATAACTTGTAGAACAAATCAAAGTAATCCAATATAGATACATATATTTTTTTGTGATGAAAATTAACTTGTTTCAAACAGAATTTTTTAACTGTATCCGTCTTTTCTTAGTGATAATGGATATAAAGGAAATTCTTGAAAATTATAATATATGATCGTAAAATTCGAAGATTGATAGTATTATAAAATTAAATTATAACATACCTATATAAAAATATACACTCTGATGAAATAATTAATTTAATTATTAAAAATCTTTAATCTATTCTCGAAATATTCGTGTTATGAATAAATTCGAGAAGTTTGATATCATTATCTTCATTTTCAAATATTTACATAAGTTCGTCTAATCAGCTTTTTTCAAATACAACTTTTAATTCTTCGTGTTATTCCTTTAATAGCGTGTGAAAACTTTTACCGGAAGATTCTGAAAAGAAACAATCTATTGTTTCCGCGGTAGATCGTGATCGTTAAGGAGCCTGAACTGCGGTAACGAAACACTTCACATCATTAAGTTTGTTCTGTGGCGAACGACATTGAATAAGCACACGACCTTAATTAAACTTGAAATGATATAGCAGCTGCTATGTTCTGTATAGAAAGTGCTATACAAATTTTTACTTTATAAAGACTATGTGTAAAAAAAAAGTTTAAATTAAGATTTTTTCAAAGTCAGTACTATAAAACAAATATAATTATATAAGTACTTTAAATATACTCGCATCAAATAATGCTTATACATATGCAAACATACATATGGGTACATATAATTTTTAAACTCATTGTCAGTTAAAATACTTCAAAATTTTATAGAATTATTCTATACATATTATATTTCATGAAGTTCTTAATAAAGTTTTGTTGAGTTTTTAGCAAAATTTTAAACTTTATAAAAATTAGCATTTTATATACATAGTTTGAATAATACATATACCCTTGCTTTCTGAGCTAGCATTGAATAATTTTATAATTATATTCAAAATATTTTTCATCTTTTTCAGTGATAAGTTCTTTCAAGCCCTTTTGCTGGCATTCGTAGTAGTGTACTTTTAGCATTAATATTTTAACAAAATATTTGTAAAGATTTAATTTAAAAAATGAATGAATCATAGTTGAATGTTTAGTGAATATAATAAATGACATAGTATGTCACAAGTAAAATTTCTCTTGAGAGCCACATAAGAGCCAAATTTTATTGAAAAATGAAATCTCTTTTATTGAGATCTGCTATTGTATGTATACAATGCAGCAAAAAGTAATGAAATTAAATCTCTGATATACTTAGTAAAAATAATATATTACGGATTACCTTAACGAATACACTAAAGTATAATCTAATGTCTCTAATTAACGTCTTAATTAGTAAATATCATCTGTCAATTCCATCTTTAGATGTTGTCAGAATTTTTTCAATATTCAGCTTTGCACAAAACTAAAGAAAATTATAACAAAATTATATTAATAATAATTACAGTAAAAACATTCATTTTACACAGACAATAAAAATCGACCTCGAATCCCGCGTAATGACTGATTACGATAATGACTAATTTACATAAAACTGACAGTTCTGTAACATTGAGGATGAGAATCTTATTTATTCGGTAACAAGAATAGTGTGAAACTAAATGCGAAGTGCTCAAGATCATGACTGCAACACTGTACTCGCACGAAGTTAATATATCGTCCTACTCTTTTAATTAGTTTTAGATGTGTCTTTTCTTTCTCCAAAATTAAAATTGGAATTGAAAATCAACGTTCAATGAGTACCTAATATTCGAACAAATGTCACAAACGAATGAATCTTGTACATACATTAATATGTTTAACACATTGATTGCCACTTTACACATTTCCCTTATGAGATAGAATATTTAAGTTTTATAAAATTATTTATGTAACAATAAAAGTGTAATAAAAGCGTATAGTTTATTTTATACTAAATTTAGTATTATCATATCTAGTTTTGTTGATGATTTTAATCGCTCTAAAATATCTTTAATAATAGAAATGCCGTCATCAGTGTCTATCGTGACAGTCATGTGTTAATTTTTTACTAAATTCATCTACTTATTGTGCACTTTGTATACTTATTGTGCACTTTATATAATATTTATTGTTGTTAATATCAAATTAGGAGCGATTTGTTCACATTTAATGTTTTATTATTTGGCAAAAATTTATAAATAATCTTCGTTCTTTCAAAATTTAAAACATTGATTATTAAAAAACACTACCAACTTTCAATAATAAAAAAAAAAGAGAGTTCTTTTTATAAAAGAATATATTTGCTCTCTCCTTTCTTTATTGGTCAATTTTTACTTTCGAATTTAAAACACATCTTTTTATATATTATATAAATGGATTTTTTAATTGAATTATCGAGTTGATAACATGTAAGTGATATACATGTAAATATATATTTTATTTATTAATTTAAATAAAAAAATTATTTTTTGGCTACAAAAATGTATGGCGTAATGTAATCAAGAAGTTTCTTGCTGTTCTTTTTGGTTTTGTAATTTTTTTTTTCGGATGATTAACATTTCTACTGTCCACATTATCACTGTAAGTGCCGTAACACAATTTATTACAATTATGCAAGGTGTAAAACTTCCAAGATTATCACGCATTATACCTGCAAGAATAATAAAAAGAAAAAGTAAAATATAATTGTATTATTAAGCTCAGATGATATGTAATATTAGGCTTAGATAAAATTTGGGAAATTTTAACACTTTCGTCATTATATTCGTTTTTTAATATTCAAAATTGAAGTAACAGAAATTTCAATCTTGAAATCTATTATAGATTCAGCCATAAAAAAATTTTTCAATATTTTTACGTACTATAACAATTTATAGCATTTCTGGGAAGAAAAATGTTTTCACTTTTCTACCTGTTATATAATATAAAAACATCTTAAAGTGAATGATGAATTTTCAGAGTAGAGCCTTCAAACCTTAAAATGAATCCAGATTTATTGTTATATGATTTTTCTTTACGAAATTGTAGCAGTTTAAATACCTGGTATCCGAATATTAATGTGAGTCACTATATATTGTTATTGCAAAGCGTTTCTTCAAAAATTAATTAATAATCTAATTACAGCAATAATTCTTGCATTCTATAACTAATTTTAAACTTAATTCCTATAATTATAAACGTGTTTAATTGTCCGAATTATCCGGTTATCAGTAATTTAAGATTTAAGACAACTATGTTGGCCTCAATTAGTAAATTCTTTATATTAATTATATTTTTTATACAATACAAATTTAATCAGATGCTTTTTTGATAAAATTTGGTGAAATTACGAGATTTCGTGCATTGATTTTTCTTCGAAATAATATAATTCTCGTTCTAATAAAGAAACACACGAGATATTTCGACTATTACACCATTCAAGAGATATTGTATCGCAGAATAACTCGTTTGTGGTTGCGAAGCAATTAAGACGAAGGCTTTATTGCTAATAGTAAAAGTAGATCTTTCTATATAAATAGAGATCATATTGTTCGTATCGTCAATAGCCAAAAGAATATAGGTTCTTAAACTCTAAAACATAACGGATATTACCACTACCATTGCTGACATTCAACATCTGTTATAGAACTTTCTCTCATTACACGAAGTCAAAATTATCTTGATTTCCAAACTGTAAGAGTCGGCGAATTTAAAAAAAAATAATATAGACAATTAAAGTAATTTCTTAAATATTTTTTTAAGAAATTTAATTTATAATAGAACCTCGTTTGCACTAATCAGTTAATGCTGACCGTCAAGTATACATATTCATAATTTTTATTGTCCGAACATAGCCTTTTATTGCTGCAAAAACAAGAACAGTTTTTGAAAATAGTGATCATATTATATCTATACAGCCTTGTTTCTCGACGTGTTCAGATAAACAAATGAGGCTATATAAAAATTTGAAAAGTGAATTTCGTTAAACAAACGAAAACCAAATTTCGTTATCCGAAGAAGAGATAAAGATATTAATCGAAAAAGATAGATTTTTAAATAGAATAAAAGATATTTTAACTGAAGAATGAATGGATAGTCCAAATATTCCCGAATATTTAGTTTTTTTTATTATGTTCATATAATTCATCATTCATTTATTATTTTTATATAATCTTTAGAATATTGTGCCAAAGTTAGATTAGAAAGATTGAAACACTATATTTATTTTGCATACAATATGTATGCAATAAAATAATTTGAATCGATCTTCTTGGATATTTTTACTATTGATTAAATCAAGAAACATTTTAAATGAAAGATTTACAGTTGGAGAAAATGTAATAAAGTTTTTTTTTAGATAAACACGTAAAGAACATATGAAATTCAACTTGCTTTTTAAATGATATACTATTCGTTATTTCCTATAAAAGAATTATAGTAGACTATAATAGAAAATATCACAATATTGAAGATACAACCAAGAAAGGGATGATTCTATGTGAAAAACAAGGCGAAAGTATCGAACAAATAAATTTTTAATCCATAATAAAATTCTTAATTTATTTATTTTTTGTACGTACCAAGCATAGGACCAGCAGACAGAAGTATTGCCCCATTTACAATCATTTGAATTCCTGATGCATTAGGTAACTTATGGATTGGCACATAATGAGGTATTACCAAGCTCATATATATTGAACGTATTCCTTTAGAAGCCCCCAAACCAATAGCAACGACTATCAACGAAATAAATCCATTTACGAACAATAAAGCTGTAATAGAATTAAATAAATTCATGTTACGAAATAAAAACATATAGTAAAAAATATTCAACACCAATAAAAATAAAATAAACTATTTCGAATGATTTCTATTATAAGCCGTAAACAAATATATTTTTTAATATTTGGTAGACCGACTTACAATTAGTAATTACATGTTCAAACGTAACTTTTCTATTAAATAATAAAATTGACAGATTATATAACCATCCATCAAGTACTATTTTAATAAAAATAAAAATATGAAAATTAAACAATCATCAACGACCCTATTTGTCCATAGAGATTTAAGTTCAGTAAAGCTAATCTCTTATTCGAATACTTTAATATCCGAACGTTCTACATAGAACGAATATTTATTAGTAATAGACGCCTTTCTTTGTACTAAAATATTTTACATGTATTATTTATGATTTATGTATGTATTATTCATGATTGTAAAAGAAATTTGCTAAAATATCAGATTTAAATTGTACAAGATTTTACTAGAAAAATAATACAGAACAAACAAAAATACTTCATAAATGTCGAAAACATAACTTTTTTACAAACTAACTTCGATAACAAACAAAAATGATGAGAATATCTACTTATGATGAGACTATCTTACGTCAACATATTCAACCATAAAAAGAATGTAATTCTGCAAAATTACTTATACTAAAGGAGACTGTATAATCCAACAACCAAAAAAATATAGCATTCTTAAATATCGAAATAAATTGACAATTTTCTTAATCTCAAGTCGGATAGTAATAGTGAACTTCATTCAATATGAGGAACATTTCATTAACTTAACATTTCTGTCTCCCTATTAATTCAAATATAGAAAGTTCTACTGTCCTATAAGTTATTAATATGCGTGTGTTTATTGGAAAATTAAGCATGTATATTTATAAAAAGCTACAGATTAACTTCTTTTTTAATAAAGCAATGCTTGTTAAATTTTATTTTATTTTTCGCTTATCAAGTCCCATCTTATTTTTATATAAATATTTATGGAAATATTAATGCTTTTTTATTGAACATATAATGAACTACGAGATAAGAGATACTTACATGTCCGACTGATAATTAACATACACAAACTTAAGAGATACATTATTCTCGGTGGTTGATGAAGCCACTCCCCAATAAAAGGAGCAAGAGTCCTGAAAACCAGATCTACACTGGCAGTAATACTCATTACCGTCGCAATTTGATTAGTTGATATTTTCATGTCCATCAGGAAGAAAGGTGTTAGTTGAGAGAAATTTATTTCGGCAAAAATAGCGACAGACATTCCCAACATCATATTTACGTAAATTGGATCTCGCAATAAGTCCAAATCGAAACAGTTTGATATTGTGTTGAGTATTCGTGTTATGGTCGATTTCTTTTCAGATCTATAATTAGTAATAACAATAATAAAGTTGACTAAATGTTGATATTGATGCAATTGAAATATTATACTTTTATTTAAAATATTATACTTTAATCTTTTTTGGACTTATTATATCTCTATTACACTTTTAAATATTTGGAAAGAAAGATCAGCTTAAAAAAATATCCGTGAAGATCCAAAAAATCAAATATTTATTGTAAATATTCTTCCTCAAAAGAAATATCTAATATAATATTTTAAGAAAGAGTATTATTTACTAAATTTATATTGTGTAAATAAATTAAAACTAAAGTTTACCTAAAATGCATTAAATATATAATTTTCTTTAAAAGAACACGTAAGTATGAAATTATGTATTTAAGAATAATATTCATTTTCAAAGTACACTTCTCTGTACTTCGAACTGATTTTTACTATTACATTAAAAATTGTATCTACAGAGTATCTACTTAGCAAAAAATGGAAGACAATTTATAATAAGGGATTATAAAATAAAACAAAAAAGAAATAGTGATAAAATTATAATTATGATCTTGCATAAAAATATTTAAAAAATGGATTAAAAAAAAATTACCTAAAACCAACACTTCTAATATGACGAATTATTAGAAATTTATATTTAAGCTCACATGTACTTTGCATTATACTAATTTAACGTCCAAAACAGATTTCATTTCCTTAAATTTATTAATTTATTAATTTGAATATGAATACATACTTCTCATTACTGTCAATATTTGCATCTGATATTGTGTTTCCATTACTTTGTGCTAATAATGTATCGTTCTCCATTGTAATTTGATGATTATTCATTTCAAATTCATTTATGCTACTGCATTTTCTCAAAGGTTTCTCTTCAAAAATTTTAATACTACTGCCTAGATTAATTGTATCGATGCTTTTAACTAAAACAAGTATATATATTTTCAATTACTTTTTTCTTTCTTCTTCTTTATATTTTAATTATCTTTGTTCCGAAAACATACATACATCGACGATTACGTTGAGTTCTTAAGCGTTCCTTTTCCATTTGGCCATTTTCAATAATTGTATATTTATCAACATCTTTTTCTCCTAAAGAAACTAAAAATTAACATTCCTTTTAATAAGTAATATTCATATACAGTACCATATACATAACAATGAAAAATTGTCGATACTTTAAACTGTTATACTTTCAAAAAAAATATGTAACAATCCACTTGATCTTATTACAAAGCGTAAAGCTTCTACCTTGACTACTTTGATTTCGTCCAATTATTATTATTATATATCATATTAATAAATCGCTTACTATTCAATGTTTCAGATATTTGTCGAGCATAGGGTATATCCAAACCATATATACTTCCAATTTCTGCATCGTGATCGATACTTGAAATAGTAGTTTTCCTTCTTCTCTGTTTATTAGTTAAATCTAATACTGAATTCAGACTTTCTTCGTCGTTGTTCTCTCGATCTGAAACAAAATAAACATTTTAATCTAGAATTTTTACGATTTGATGTAAGATCTGATTAACTATGACGTAAAATAATTACGAATAATAATGTACTTCAAATAACCAATACGATTTTAAATGATCAATAAAAAAATAAAAAGTAATTCCTTATTTTTAATATAATTAATTATATAATTAAATTTGAATAGTAATTACAAAATAAATTACATTATAAATAATAATTAAATAATTTAATTGTAAATTTTTAAATAGTAATTAAATAATTTAATTATAAATTTTTAAATAATAATTAAATAATTATTGAATAAAAACAAAAATTTTGTTTTCCTGTTTGTATTCTCTGAAAAAATTGTTACCTGTCATTTTATTTTCGTTGAATGATTCGTCGTTCACTGTTTCCGATTTTGCATTTTTCGTATGCCATTTAAGTGGATGAAGTAATGAACTACCTACATATCCATGTAGAGTGAAAGCTCCATATAACAATATCGTACCCTAAAATTGAAAATTGTAAAGATTGAAACATTTAAAATAATTTTTCTCCAAGAATTCCAGAGCTTTGACAAATCTATTAATTTTAATTAATAGTTAAATTTTTGTATTATAAATTTTGTATTATAAATCTTCCATTCCGTAAAGAGATAAAGCAATAATTTGACATATTCGATTTGATAAATTGATAATACAATCAGATATTTTAAATAATTTTTCATCACATTGTTCAATGTCCAATTTCAAACTAGAAAACTCATATTTCAATATATAATTCATATTTTAATATAAAACTCACATTTTATTAAATATCTTCATATTTATTCACAGAGTGTTAAATTAAATGTAAAAACAACCACAATGTAATTCTACATCTCTAGATCAGTAGAGATTTGTAAAAAAAGTTCCGTGCAAAATTAATCTTAAATATAATTTTCAGGATTCAAATTTTTTTTCTTTTATATTCTACTCATTGTAAGGACAAACAATCTGCAAATAATGATTTTTACATTTAATTTTTATACAGCATTTTATACATACAAAATAAAATCAAATCATTTTGTTCAATTAAACATTTTTATGATCTCAAATGACTGGCAATTATTCTGTTAATAAATATATTTTATTACTTTAGTTTATATAAATTATATTATATTATATTATTAATTAATTATATTATAAATTATACATAGTATATAAACATAGTATTATATAACATTATACAGAGTATATAAATATTATATTTTTTTCCTAGGCTAAATATGATAGAGTATTTCTTTAAATTATCTCAGAACGAAACAGATAATAACAATAATAACAAGAGTGATTAATAGTTACTGTGTGTTTATTTATTTACAATATCTAATTGTAATCGTAATTATTTTTTAAGTTGTTTGTAATTCTAATGCCAAGAAAATAAGTTTTTTTTATTGGAATATTTATTATTCAAAATATTACACATAGTAGTTACAATGAAATAATTTTTACCTATAATAAAATAGTACTCATATTACACATATTTAATACGAATATTATAATTTCACATCATATTTTAATACAAAGCTATTTCGTTCATATCTTAATGTGTAAATATAGCTATAAAAATTCATATCTTAATGTGTAAATATAGCTATAAAAATTAAATATAATATAAACATAAAAATTAAATTAAATACTTAAAAATACCTGAAATCCATAATATGAAATTAAGAAAGTAGTCACTTGAGGTACAATTATTGGTCCCACTCCAATAAGTGTCATTGCTAAAGACATTGCGCGTCCTCTTTTTTTCGTAAAATAGGAATTCAATGCATACGAAAAAGCAGACAGCGTCATAGTCGTACCCAGTGCTATATAAAAAATAAAAAAAAAAATAAAGATAAATATCATTTCATACATGTCTTTTATGAATTTTAACAATTTATTATCAATTGATATTGATAATAATGATAATACTAATGTTAATAATATTTTTTCATTAAAAAATTCTTATAAATAATTATAATAAGTAATAAATAAATTGTTATTTATATCTATATTACATACTTATAATCTATATTCTATTTTTATAATTTGTTTAAATTATATGTATATTATAATATCATATAATAATTATATATATTATAATAATATATTTGACGCAACAACCTAATTTAGTTTAATATAAATTGTATGATATGATATTATGTAATATAATATAACGTGTAGTTATATATATAAAACTTTAATTTTAAAAAATTTTAAGTTATACATATAAAATTTAATTTAAGCATAATGAAAATGCTGTGTTACCATATTAGTTTTACAAAAAATATTGACGCGTACTTCTACTTTCACTCAATTTTAGCACTTGCAGTATTTTTTTTATAAGGATGTACTTTTCTATAAGAACGTTTGCTTATTGTAAAATAAAATATCAATCTAATGATTGATAATTCTACTTTTTTAATAAATAGTAAAATAAACAAACTATCATGAAACATAATAATTTGTGTCTTAATTGATTGAAAAAAGGAAAAAATAGAAATCTAGAAAGAAGAATAGAAATCTAGTAGAAAAACCCAATACTCATTCAATAGAAAAGAATTGAATAGTTAATATTATATAATAATTATAGAAATAGTTAATAGTTATTATATAATAATTATAGAAATTTCATGCATTTATAGAAAATCTCAAAATACAAAATTGCAAAGTGCAAAATTCACAAAATACGAGGAAATCTATAAAATGTTTATAGTGAAATATCCAAGCGCTTTCTAAATTTTAATACGTAAATTAATTTTCCTTTGAGTTTCCATCCTTTCAATTATGTTTTCAAAAATATCATTCGTAATCTACTAACATATTCTTTTAATTATATTTAATTATTTATTTAAATACATATTCTATCATAATAGCATACAATGTAAATTTTACTTACATGCGAGTATGCCATAAGATATCATTAAAGTGGTAAAAGATTTGGCAAATGCTGTTGTAATTATTCCACTACTCAAAAAGGTACTACCGACCAGAGCCATTTTTCTATATCCGTAAATTCGTAAAAAAGGACCATTTACCAATCCAAGTATCATACCAAAAGCTAAGTTCGTATTAAGGATGATCGTTCCTTCCGTCGCATTGAACCCCAAACGAGGAAAAGTATCTTTGAATATTAATCCAAATCCTTGCATAATGGATATAGTACATATCTACATATAAGAAAAATTCCGTATTATTAACAGTATACAATGTTAAATTATACTAATTGATAAATATGTATTATTAATAATCGTAAAATATGCGATATAATTTTAATCATATTACATATGTAATTAAATCTTCAAGTATAAACTACTCAATAATAATGCATTATTTTTATCAATGGAAGAATTATATAGAAATTATTATTTTACAAGCAATCGATGCTTAAAATCGCTCGAAGAAATCAAAAATAATTATCATCCCTATGATAAAATAACAATATGACACTATCACGTAACTAGTAGGAAAATATTAATCGAAAATCAATTTTAATTAATACATTTTGTAACTAGAGATAAACAAATGTTTCGATAGAAATTTTATTTTAACTAAGGGAGATACATAGCAACATTTTATCAGAAAAGATTGGTATACTTTGAACTATGATAGCAGCGCCAGTTTGATTCTATTGATTTTTACAATTTCGCTATTTGATAATAGATTCTATAAATTTATTATTAATTTTAATTGTTTATTAACGTACTCCATTTAATGAATATGCCAGGACAATCATCCAACCCCAGCTTCCATCTGGAGGTAATTTGGTAGTTTCTGATTTATTCATCTTGTTAGTCCTTTCTTTATTATTCAAACGTACACCATAATAAAATGTTATTGCAACAATTTCTTGATATTTGACAATAACGATGTATTAACCTTTAAATAATCTTCTTCACGATTGTTTAGTTAACTTATTTTTTAATAGTTATATTACTTAATACTATGTTTCGTACACTCATAATATTTAGAACAACAAATAACACTGTTGCAATATAAATTTTCTTAAGATTAATTTAATTAATTTTTTAGTAAGTACGCTAAACTTTTTGGTAATAAAACACATAAATTAGAAATCACTCTCACACTTGAATAAATAAAAAAAATCACATTGTTAATTATATTATTACGTTATATCTCACAATTTCACAATGATATTTGTCAGGTAAAATTGACACAATTTTTGTAACAAAATACATTAATTTCAATAAATTACGTTAACAGTCATATTTCTAACAGGTTTCTAAGAGATGTTAATACAAAGTGAATGCTTATTATACTTCGATTATACTTATTATACTTCGATAAAGGTAAGTACTTGTGATTAATCTAATCTTTGATTTTATACTGCTTTGTCATTGCATATCACAAAAACAGGCAAGCTTATTACTAACATAAAATCGTAGCAAATGAAATTTAATTTTAATTTAATTTTTAAACAATTAAATTAACGTTTATCATTTTAATAAAACGAGAAAAAATACAGCAAAAATAAATGAAAAATGAAAAGTTAAACAACATAATACAATTGTATTAAGAATAATACAATTTATTCAGATTCTGAAATAGTAGTATAGTAAATAATTTTTTATTAAAATTCAAAAAAATTTTTAATCAAATTAAAAAATTCTATAATAAGTAAGTTTAAGTAATTAACTTCCATCAGAAATTAAATTGATATTGTATAAATAAAATTACAATCTCTCTAAATCATATATATTTAATAAAAACTTTAATAGCTTTTATAACTTGTAATAATAATTAATTCAATATGCTATGACATTAGTTTTTAATTATATATATAACATTAGTTTTTTTTTAATTCCCAAGAATTTAATTTTCATTCTGTATGTTTTAAGACAATTCTAAATTTTAATTATTATTTTAATATTAAATTATTTTAATTTTTTTGTAATATCAAATACTATATTATTTAATTTTTGTGACATTTTACGATCGAATTCATTCCATACAGTGCTATAGTAGTGCACTATTTTTAATCAGGATTCTGTAATGTGTGATCAAGAAAATAACGATATGTTATTTTTTTCTATAAATTGTTTAAATACCTTAACAATATACTTTGAGGTTTGATTAATCTCATTGAAACATTATTAAATTAAAATATGTATGTCGTTTCCATCGAATATTAGCACTCGTAAAAATTAATTGCGAACTTTTTCGTCATTGAAACAGCCTGATGTCGTTATAATAACAGAGAATCTTTACTGAATTTCATTTTTGCGTTGATAATAATTTATTAATTTAATACTTACGACGTGAACATATTAAAAAAACATTTATTTATTTGATAGATGAATAATTTCATAGCATAAAAAGGTAATTATGATATAGAATGACTTAATTTCAGATTCAAAATTTGATATTAATTTCGTACAATTCCTGCATACACAAAATGATATATATCGAATTACTTAACGAATCAGATTATGACGAAATTGCTCGCAGGGTTACTACAAAGATAGACAATCAAAAGTAATCATATTTATTTTTTATCTCTTAGAAACTTGTATTTAACTTTTCGAAGTTAATATATTTACTTAATTCAAGTATTATAACATGTACATGTTTATAAATAGTACTTTTATTTCAAATAAATACAAAATATATGTTTTTGTTTATTTGTTCATGTCAGTTTAAAGATTATTTAATTATAGTGTAACCATATTATATAAATTTAACACATTATCGATGCAATTCAATGGGAATGATCTAATTGTAAGTTGAACTGAAACTTCTTTCTACTAACTTAAGTTACGACATAATAAATAAATAAATAAACATTTTTCTTTGCAATTTTAATAGATACTTTTTTAGAAACTTTTCTGTGAAATACATGTACAATTAAATATACTAATACACTTTGATCAGAGTATTTTATACGTGAAAGGCAATATTTATCTACAAGAGAAAAGGAAGCAGAATTTTTCCATTCATTCCATATTGAACGAAAAAGAACAGGAATAATACTCCGAGTTAAAATAGCACGGACAGTCGATGTTTTAAATGTTTAATTTATTTGACATTTGTTTTTCTTCTTCCGTTTTCCTTGATTTTCGTTTCACATACCAGATTTCTGACGACCATGAAATTACAGTCAAATACGTAAAAATATTTAAACAGTGAAGCATAATTGCGTAATTTGAAGTTACATCTTTAATCCAACCTACTACTGGTCCTAAGGTCAATGCAATAATACCGCTAGTTAAAAGTTGGATACCGGTGGCGCCCGGAAGCCTTGATAGAGGAACATGAGTAGGGATTACAAGAGCCATGAAAATTGTTCGCAAACCTTTTCCAACACCAATTAGAGCCGCAATTGCTAAAGTAACTCCAAAATCTTGAATGTGTGCTAGTGCTAGAAAAAATTGATAAAAATATACGAATTATTTATCTTTCTACCTGCATAGTATATAATATATAATGATAGATCCTGACTACAAACTCTCCGATATCTGAACTCAAATTATACAGAGTATGTAAAACTACTATCCAAACAGAATATTTACTAGTAATAAACAATCTCGGTTTTGTTTGAATAAAATATTTCAAAAATGATTATTTAAATAACCTATCATCTTGTTTGATTCGATATTATCTTGAAATAATCCTACGTTAGTTTATTTAAACAAGCAAATGACTTTTCTCTAAATTATTTGATTACTTGGCTATTATAACATTTTATTTCATTTTATATTTTGTAACCGTTTCCAAATTTCTCAGCTTCTGATTCTATTGTATAAAAGAATTTTATTCTATATTTCTTGATTCTATTATCAAAGGATTTTACTCTATATTTCTTGCCCGCTTGATATATCATTCGATCACACTCTATATAAACCATCAAGTCTCTTAATCTTTTGATATAAACGCTGTTTTACTGTACAGTATTCGAAAAGTAAAATTTTTAATCCACATTTTTTGTTTCGAAAAATTTTATATATTTTGGATATATTATTATATATTTTGGAACATTGCAACCTAAAGATCATTTTTGACGAAAATAAATAGATATTTGTAAAAAAGTAATTGACTCTAAGGTGACCAGGTAAAATAAAATTAACTGAAATATCTTTTTTTTTACTTGTGTGAGAAATTTAATGTTTGTGGCTGTATCACAGATATGCGTATGTGAATAAAATTAATTATAATGATGTCCGTAAATACTTGGACAAAAAATTTTGCTTCCCGAATACTGTAGTATTGCCATCTTTTCTTATACCAATTTATTTTATATGTATTATATTATGTTGTGACTTTTTATAACTGCAAAGAAAACTTATTAAAATATGAGGTACAAAATTTTACTAAAAACAATATGGAGCAAGTAAGAGATTATGTTATAATATTAATCTCATATTAGCCTGTGGATTTTCATACATTTCTAAATTTTGATTGCTATGTGTCATAATAAATATTCTACATATTTTCGAAATTTTATATATTTCTACATATTATGCACACTGCCTGCATTTTTCCAATTTTTAATTTCTCATAAATAAACAAATCCATAGTCTACTCATAATATTAATTATGAGATTATAATAAATCAATGTTTCGTTTATGTGTGACGAAAATGCCATAGACATAATTTGCCTACAAACTGACACAACAAATGAAAAAATGATGAAATTATACTGATGCTTTGAAGCACAAAAAGAACACAACTTTTAATTATGCTAAAAAGATTTTCAATAGTCTTCCCAAAAAATAAAATTTTTAAATATTGAAATAAATATTGAAATCTGTAATATTCGAGTATTACACAAAACAAAACTGATGATTTTGTATACAAGAATCCACATTTAAAGTAATAAGACAATATATTAATAAATAAATATTGATATTTAAATATTTTAATATATTTATATATTGAATATATGTTAAATATATTATTTTAATATATTTATATATTGAATATCAATTAATACTGGAACAATCAACAACTAAAGCCTAAAATTAAAAAATTTACATCTCTAAAAATACATTATATATTTGTTAAAGATATCGTGTATCGAACAAATGGTACGGAACATCACTAATCTAAAGCAGAAGATCTCTGATGCCATTGCCACCACTGATGAGGGTATGCTACAGCGAACATAGAAATCGAGTACCGTCTTGATGTGCTTCGTGCAACTAATCATGTCCATATAGAGATATATTAAATGTAGCAAAAAAAAAAAAAACTTAAATATATACATTTCATTTTTTAATAATTTCCACTTATCTGTCTTTTCATTTGCCTTTGTAATAAATTTTTGAAATTGTAAAGAGACTTTATGGACACTCTGTATATCAAATAGATAAAGGCTAGGACTTTACAGATGTTTTACACGCCACGTGTAAACACTATATCATATTCAATAAGAATCAGTTCAATTCTTCTGTCATCTAGTCAACAAACTTCTACTGTCATGTAGTCAAATATACAGTGTGTTCTACAGCATGCAGAAGTGGAACAAAGAATGATTATTCATGAAAAGGTAAATCGAAAATGTAAAATAAAATTTTTATTGAAATTTTTAATGAAAAATAAAATTTTTCCATTTAATGCATTAACTCATTAGCGCCCGTTAAAAATCTGGAATTATTGTGATTGATGTTTTTTCAAAATTTCATTAGAAGGATCTTAAATGAAGGATACATTTGAAAATTAACATTATGCGTCTATTGTCGAAAAAAAGAAAATGATGTACTTGCTTGAGTTCTTTCATATTTTTCAAATTGATAATATTGTCATTAAAAGACAGACTATGCGAATATGTTATGTAAACATTATTTTTAAGAAAAGAAATATATGTACAACATACTTATCTGCAAATATTTGAATAAAATTGATTTTGTTTTTGAATGTTATACATATCAAGAATTTTTGAATGTCATACACTGACAAAATAACAAACAGATATAATTCAAAGTCCAACATCTTGAAATCATTCTTTAAGTACAACGGACGTTAAAATACATAGTCTCTACTTCAGAAAAGAAAACGTGAGGATGTGTAAAACGTCAATGAAGTTTCAGTCAAAATGAATATCAAAATGAGCAAAAGTTTATAATCTTATTTTCTTAGTTATTACTAAGACATTTTCAATATCTGTAATTATAAAACTAAAAGAAGAAAATTACTAAATTTCAAACAAATAACTATTAATTCCTTACCGATCCGACCTGTTGCCATTCCGCAAATACCGACTAGGAAGAACGTCCTGTTCTGCCATCCAATAAAATTGGCAATAAAAGGAATTGTCAATCTAGTGAACACATCAAAACCAGCAAGAATCGACATCACGGTTGCAATTTGATTTTTTGAGAATCCATATTCACCCAATATAAACGGCGTTAAAAGTGAGAAATTCATTTCTGTGAAATTGGCGAAGGTGATACCCAACATCATATTTACGTAAACAAGATCACGAAGCAGATCTAAATCGAAAAAAATCATCAGCGCTTCGAGAAACGTTTTCTTCCTAATTTCTTGGACAAGTTCCTAAAATGAATATATTTTTCTATTTGTTGAATACATTTTACATGATTTAAATAATATTATTTATTACTTATTGTCTATTATTGTTCATTGTTCATGTTTGTTCACTTTTAAATGATTAAAACTTAAAACTTACTTCTTTCAACAGTTGATCAGTTTCAACTTCTTCGGGTAGCTTTTGTTGGAATTTATGATCACAATTTGGATTTTTGCAATATTCAAAGTCTCCATTTTCGCAAGATTCGTCAACGATAATCAACGGGGCAGTTGATGGTTGATAATTCGAAAATCTTTTTCGACTTTTTTCCGTCTCGCTATTTTGTCTGTAAATAATTATGAACAAATATTGAAGCAATAGAAGAAAAATTGTTTAGAGACAAGACAATATGAAATGTATATTTAATGCTTACATATTTATATTTATATTAATTAACATAATCATCATATAACATATTTATTACAAAATAAATGTATAATACGCAGTATATACAAAATTAGAAATTATAAATACGAATGATTCATTTAACGATTAAAGTATTCGAAAAGTGAAAACTTGATATTTAAAATAAAGTTTTTATTATCTAACATTAATATACCATCAAATTACCATCATTAATACGATTACTAAAAACTGTAGAAATACAAGAAGATATCATTAAAATAGGTATTATTTAATTAATACTGTATACAATTATATAATAAAAATAAATTACTAAATTTGTAAGATTTGACAGTAAATATATATGTATTTACCTATTAAGACTTCTTAGCGACATTCCTCTATTGAAACTGGATTGTCTACTTAAATTTAACGATGGTGTCCGGCTTTGATTTTTTAAAGAGCTTTCCTGTTTTGATAATCTAGACGTTATCGATGTAGTTGAAGTATTTTTTCTAGAAAACCTATTTTATGTTTTTATTTTCTACATTTTATTATACATATGTAAGTTATGTAATTTAACAAATACGTAATAGAAAGCATATACAAATATAATATATAAATATATAAATAAAACATTTGTATATTAAACAATTTTTAGTTTCTATTTAACAATTTTACAAAATTTGTAATGTTTACTTTATAAAAAATATATTTCTATTTTAAACTTCTAGGGCTTCCAAGAATGAATTAATCTACATAATTTAAGCAATAAAGAAAATTTGAAGAGATAAATCTTTAAATTTTTTTTTTAAATAATTTTTTCTAATATTGTATATTATATAGATATCAGTTTATTGCAATAAAAATTGATTTATTATATCTATACGTATTTTTTTTCTTATTATTAATAATAAGAAAATAAATTTACGTATTAATATACCATTAATAATTCTTATATGCTAAATAATTAAAGTAATTAATTATTAAGATATAATAAAATAATAAAACAGTAAAATATAATAATTATTAATGAAATAAGGTATAATATATAATATAACAGGTTATATTTTAGCATATATTTTAAATTTAAAGTTTAATGCTAAATTTCTAGCAATAATATTAAATTTTAAAAAAATCATTCGTATTAAATTAAACTGCTATCCTACTTTTGTTATCATTCTCTATATTGTATATTTATAATGATTTACTATATATACGATTCACTATGTACTTCAATCTTTATTATTACTTTATTCATACGTACCATCCGTCATTAGCTCGGGACATCATCGGTGTTCCAGGATCTATTATGTCTATACCGGAAGCACCATCTTCTTCATCGTCGTAATACAAATACTGACTTCCAAATTTTTCTTTTACAAAACTCAAAGTACCACCACCTTGCGTATTCTCAGAAAAATTTTCTAACGGTTTATTTTGATAAGTATTTTCGTAATTTTTATGACTATCCTATAAAAAATATGATTGAATTTCACTAATCGTTAATAGTTATAATCGAACAATATCTTTTAATCTTCTTGCTGTTGTGTTTTCTTTTAATTTATTTTAACACTTAACGGACGGGTTGTTTTTTCTCTATCTTTTTCAGTTTCCGGTTAATTTTTTAAGAAATTAAATAAAAACGTATGTATGGTTTTAAATCGTTAGGCATAAATAAGAATGAAATGGGTATAAAAATAAGAAACTAACATAGAGTAATCAAAATATAAGGAAAAACGTAAATCTACGTGGTTTGTCCGTTAAGTGTTAGGAGATCTTGAAAATAGATATGTACATAAATATTGCAAAATTTATTTGTTTAAAAAAAGAATTAATAAAAATACATATCTTGAAGAAATAATTAATATTTTAACTATTTTATATTTTATATCAAACATTTATTATGAAATTTACTATTAAATAATTACTATTAAATTTGTTATTAAATAATAAGATTATACCTTATCAGTTATTAACAATTCTTCAAGCTTCACATTTTCGTTATTGAAAGTTGTTTTTGTATTTTGTCTTCTTTTTACGTGCAAAGAAACAGGTTGTAACAGGAGAGCACAAACTACAGCGTTAAATGCAAGACCACCAAAAATAAGAACGGTACCTTCCATGCCATATATTGGCATTAGTAATGTAACTATCTAAAAATTAATATAATTATTAGTTTTGTCTTATTTTGTATTAATTGTTCTGTAATTAATTTAGTTAAAAAAAGCTATGAAAAATATTATAAAAAAATGTTGTTTTTTTATATGAAAAAAATCTGATAGAATTAAAATAATTATATTTATATTCTCTTTTATTATATAATTTTATGACACACTTTTTTATTTTTTTAAATATTTATTGTCATACATAATACAAATTTTTTAAAATTATATTTTTTTCATAAAATTGATACTTTTACAGATTTATAGACCATACTTTTAAATTCTTGAATAATTTCCTAATGCAATCATAAAAAACGTTTAATCTTGACATATTATTAACCACGAACACAATTTATGTCTCACGACTAGTAGAACAATCATATATATATGTATATGTATAAATGTGAGTCCTTGGGCTATCTAAATATTATTCGACATCGTTTTGTACTCTTGTTTTGTTAGAAAATATTCAATTTCATTATATTTATAGAAAAATTTTATATGTAAAATCAATAATTAGGAATTACGTTACGTGACACTAATTTCTATAAAATTAAACAATTTTTAATTGAAAATTATATGGAATTCTTTGAATATCTGATCTTTCTATCTGACTTTTTATTTATTTATATTCAAAGGTTATCATTCTTTCATCTAAATTATAATTACTTGTGGCATGATAATTGGTCCCATGCCTGTACAGGTCCAGCTAAGACCAACAGCAATTCTTTTTCTTTTTTTAAAGTATGTATTTAAAGCTAAAGCATTTGCCGACATTGTTATACCAATTCCAGTACCTAAAATCGGGAACGTAAATATTAAATACCTACATTATCAACAAAATATCATTAAAATTTGTATACGTTTTGTCATATATGTATTACAGGTTCTTATATTTTTCTTTATTCTGAATTTATTCGTCTCCTATTGTCATCATTAACTTACCATATAAAATTGAAAATACAATTAAAACTGCAGTAAAATTTTTCGTCATTGATAATACTGTAATTGATATAGCGCAAATTAAAGCGCCTACGAAAGCTATTTGCCTGTAACTATATTTTCTAAAAAGAGGGCCATTAGCTAAACCTGCAACGTAAAGTCTATTAATGAACACCTGATAAATTGATTCACTTATTTCTGTTGATAATTACGAAGATATGTATACAAGAATAACAATTAATAATAATGATATTACAATTAATATAATAAAAAATTAACATTATACAATGTAAAAAACATGCTAAATTACGTTTAACATAAATGAATTATAAATTAAATTTTTATTTTATAAATTGTAGAGGACATTACTTGATGTCTGAACAAATAACTAATTGTAAGCTGTATCATTCCTATTTTCAATTCTTCTCAAAAATTGTGTAATAGCAATGAGAATTATATAACAATAATGAGAATTGTTTCAAATCAATTAAATTCAATAAAAATGAAATTTTCTTTCGCAACATTGCATGACTATTATAGATGACATAAAATGATAAATAATGATTATATCTAACAGTGAATCATAAGATAATGAAAAAATACAAAATCTCCAATCGGTATTAAGATAACATCATATTACTTTTTATCAATAAATTGATAAATACGTTAAGAGCTGATAGTATTATGTCATCATGTTCAATGACGAAACGTTTAAAATAATTACAGACGAACAATTAAAGACGAACAATTAGAAAATAACTTACCAATGCAAGAAGTTACTGCGAAATTTATATTTAATATAGTTGTCGTTTGTGACGAATTGATCCCCAATTCTGCGAATCTGTCTTTAAATATTAATCCGAAAGATTGCAATATCGAAAATATACAAAACTGTAAGAATTGCAAGTCAAAATTGAATTTATTTTTAGTAACTGATAATTTTCTATGTAAAATGTTTCTCTGCATTAAAGATACTCATAAGTTAATAAGTTAATAATCAATTATAATAATAATTAAATTAATAATAATAACAATATAATATAATAATATAATATAATATAATTAAATTGAATTTATATTTAAAATAAATCATTACAACATAAAAAACAAATTTTACTTGAGAAGGAACTTTTAGAGTAAATGTTTTTCATTATATTAGATTAGATTACTAATTTAACGTTTCACCATAAAAGAATTTTTAAAAACTTGATATGTACTATACGAAACATTTCTTAAAATTAATCATAACTTACATTAGACAATCCAGCTGCTACTATTATAATCCAACCCCAGCCGCCATCAGGTGGATCAAAATTTTCATTGGAATTTGTATTTACATTTTCTGTCTGGTCTTTTAATTTTTTTTCATTTTCATTAAATGCTATATTTTGTTTGACAGACATGTTTACGTGGCTGAATTTCACATTTGCATGAAAATTTATACATTTATTAATTTCACATTGATTTCTTAGTATGAACTAGTGTCTAAAAAAAGCATTTAACATATTATTAGACATATAAGTTATTTTAAATCAAAACTAATGATTATTTTATTTATAATTTTTATTAATTAGTTTAAAATAGTTTATAAATAAGATAGTTTAAAAATTCTCTCACATTAATTCAATTACTAGAAAAATTTTTTTTATTACTTAAATTTAATACTTCGAATTATATATTTTTGGGATAAATATTTTATTATTTCATACGTTTATGATATGTTGAAATTTCATTGCAATAAATCGAAGAAATTAAATCATCTTCAATTTATTACATATTACTAAAGGTATTATTAGAAAATTTATAAATAATGCTGCTATATACTGAAGGTTTTCATTTCACTTTCATTTCTACTTGAGTAAATGCTTATTTTTGGAGCACTAACACAATTAACATATAAATTAGATTGTAATATATTTTGTTGTGTTAAAATAAGATTCTTATTAAAAACTCAGAAAATGAAAATAATCCTCGAAAAACAGTTTGCATATACGAAGTATAAAGAAGTATAAACTGAGTATAAACTGGCGTATGTACGATTGTGATACAAGATATATACTACACTTCGTACACACTGACTCACGTTTAACAGTGGCCGAGATTAATATTTGACAATATTTCTTAGCTTCCAATTGTGCACCTTGGAAGTTATGTATATATTCAATGATTGCGTCAGAACTAAATATTATCATGATTAGCTCATCAAGTGTAAATTTTTTATTTGCAAAATATTCTCATGTTGTAAAAACATTTACATAAAAAAAGCGATAATATTTTACCAATATAGTGCACGCTTATCAGTATAGAGGTAAGCAGAGAAACAAGTGAGTCACCTAAGATTAGAAACTAAAAAATTTTCTAAATGATTAATTATTGAAAAATATTTTAGGCAAAAGTTGAATAATTTTAAAAGAAACATTAATTAATATAATTATTTTTTAGTGTGGATGCATAGAAAGCGTTTGAAAGTCAAATTTGTTTCTTTTAAGTAAAATCATAACTTCTCAATATATTAATCGTACAATAATATATTAATTGTATATTTGTCAATATACTAATCGATTCAACTCGTCATTTCCTATAAAAAGAATATACAACCATTAATTCAGAATATATTTTAATTAAAATATTGTAGTACGATACTTGTTCAAAGTCGAATTTTTTTGCTTAATTAATGCTTTTTAAATGACAGGTGATGTTTTGTTTCTCAGATTATCTGTTATTTTGAAACGTTTAACAATAATTCTTCATTTACTAACAATATCGAAATGTATTCGAAACTAATTTTTAAATTCTCGAAACTCGAATCCGAAACTTTGTAAGGTCTCGAAACTCTTGAAATTTTAAATGCTAGTTTTATTTTGTAAAAGAAATTTCTTGTTTTAATAACTCCAATTAATATTTTTTAATATAAATTTCTATCGGCTAAATAAAATACAAAACAAAAACATAATAACACATAAAAATTTTTGATCCAGATTCTTATTTAAAGATATTAACATTCGGACTCTTTCTGACTCTAATTTACTTTTTTTTTTATCGATTATACTGGATATATTAAAAAGTCTTTCAGAATATTATTGATGGTGATATAATAAAATACTTTTTTGATACTTTCTTTAAATTTGGATATTTTATGTTATCCAACGGAGAGTTATGTTTCAAGTTCAAAAAGAGTGACTCTTGAAGGTATTTTTTTTTTTATTTCTTTTTCTTGTAGGGACTTATAGGAATCTTATAGAAACTGTTTATGAACGAAGTAAAAGAAATTATTTATCAAAAGAAACTCCACAACCATAAATTTTATGGTTTCCAACGTCTAAAAAATTTTCTATTGCTGCTTCTCAATTTTTAGCATTTAATTGCAAACTATTAATTTCATCAATAAGTAGTAATTTTGCCTGTCTGAAATTGTCTTCATTTTGAAATACACTTGCTTTAAATTGTAAATTTAATATGATTGCTAGTGTACAGTTTCTCTCTCTCTCTCTCTCTCTCTCTCTCTCTCTGATTCATTGTCTTTCAAAAACATATCGGAAACTTTATCTGAAATTAAAATTTAACTTAAACTTTTGGATAGCACTAATAATGCTATTTACTAAGGGAATAATTAGTTACGAAGATAGCCTTGTCACATCTAAGATTTTAATTATTTCTCTAATAACTACTCATTATCGGAATGAAATATCTAATTAAAAATTTAAATTTAATGCTTAAGAAAAATAGCTTATCTTTATTCTACGAAACAAAAGAACATATGAAGCTGAGAATTCCATCTTATTGATTGATCTTGTATTAAGCGACAAGATTTAATTCTTCCTGAGCTATTCGTAATACTTTCATTACTCTGGACAAATGCTTAAACTGTCGAACTATTTTATAACAAATTAGTTACTTGACATTAGTTTTGTTCAATAATCCGTTTTCAATGACTAATTCAAATTAATGAACAAGATACACAAATAAACGCAGCGCGTTCTAAAGCTGCAATGATATTTGGCTCGTTATTCCTCATAATATACAAAATTCCATTGTTCAATAGTTTTTATGATAAAGGTTTAAATTGCATATGTTTTACGTGAAATCTCTTGAAATGATGCACTGTAAACATAAATGTGACACAATACATATTCAAAACTTTTATTCCAAAAATATATTGTTAAACTAAAATAATCATTAGAAGATTAATGTCCACATATCAGTTATAACTCCAACAAACTCCACTTCTTCCAATAATTTTTGAACTTTTATTTTGATTTCTTCATATAACTCTGAGACTGTTTTATTTGTTTTAAATATTTTGTTGTAATAGTATACCTTGGTTCAAGATGGTTAAGCTTTCAAAATCCTATATTCCATATTATTTATCCCTCCATTATAGATAATGGTTGATTGTCTTTATATATCATCTCTGCCATTAATTTTGTTACTCTTTATAACTCTTCTATCTTTGGATTTTATCAAAACATACTTTTAAAATAATGATCGAATGCTTTACATTTTGTTAATGGCATTAAATCAAATGAATATTCTTTACATTTTGTTAATGGCATTAAATCAAATGAATATTCTTCTTTACATGACAATGAATAAAATTAAAATTAGAACTGGATATTGAAATAAAAAAAGTTCATTTGAATTAATTGTTATTTGAGGAATTTAAAATGTTGATTTTATTAGATAATAAATTTGAACATGGAAGTTCATATCAATGGAAAACTCTTGTGATTAATATAATCATGATATGATGATAATAAACATAGAGTTAATTTTAATAGAATATTTTTAAGATATCCTACAGCAAAAATTGCAAATATAAACGTTTGAATATTTCTCATTCTGTACTTTATATCATATTAAATGACATGTATACTTAAATTCATATACTATATATTATACATATAATACATTTTAAGTTTATAAATATATAATAATAAAAATAGTAATATATTATATTTACACATTTATTACTTACATATATATAAATGCAACACAGAATTACAAATAAATTATTTAATAACATTAAGTAATAAATAACATTATACAAAAATAATTAAATATAATTATAAATTATTTGTTTATATTGCATGTTATATCATTTATCAATATTTGATTTACATTTAAGATCATTTATTAAGTTTAATAATTCTGTTCGTTTTGCATGCACTAATTTTTTAATCTGATTATAATTACATCCATCTATCCTTCCAGTTTTTAGAACATGCTTTGTAATTACATCTGCTAAACATAAAACATAAACTCCACAATCATAACCATTATCTTGTTGTGGACAATCTACATCAACAAACTTGTTAGATTCATCTTTATCAAGTACACAATTCATTATATTCTTTGCAAATTTTGCAGCGATATTACCATTATACCCTTTTGATGAATCAAAATGATAACATATTTTATCTTGTTTACAAAATATTAATAAACTCCAATGTGATCCTCCAGCTGCATCTTTTCTATCACAATTATTCAAAGGGAAAAGGATACATTTGCACTCTGATACATTTAAAGGGTCTAAAAATATATTGTACTGCGATGGATCTGTCATTTTCAATAACTGTGTTAATTCAGGACTGATAAAATATAATTCCTTTTTCTCATTTTTGTTAAGTGTCTCATTCAGATATTCAAAGTAAAATCCGATTATGACATCGTTTAACCAATGTGGTCCTTGAAGTAATGCAACATCACTTGTTCTCAGTAAACAGTCATAATAACTCAAAACAGTTTCATTTGATGGATCTTTTGCCATATTGTCAACTACTAAATAATATGGATGGAAATCTGAAAAATTAAATTTGAATTATATTTGAAATTATATATTAAAAGTAAATAAAAGTAAATCATCTAAGATTATACACCATAATACAATAAACTATATATATATAACAAATGAACAAAATTTAATATATATTAACATTTTTGAATTACGTCATTTATTTGATTATTTTTTGCAAGTAGATATTGCAGTATATGACATAATTTTTCTACTTTATGTTAATAACATTTTCTACGTATAACAGATATTACCACAGAAATGTAACAACAACTGTTAACAATTTTTTTTAATCATTTTTGAGACAAAAAGCAGACAATCCTTGTTTCTTCTATATTAATTGTAAATTCAAATTATATTCCTCTCGTATACAACGTATAAATTGAAACAAAATAGAGAAGAAACTCACGTACAATAACAAATAAAAATATATGATAAAACTCTCACAGATGGCGCACAGAACATATTCGATTTTAATATTATCGTGTAAATATAGCTTTAAATACAATTGTCAATTAACAATATAAATACGTAAGGCAAAATTTCCCCTATTAATTTGCATATACAAAAAAAGAAATGTATTTACATAGTACCTAATTATTCAAAGTAGCATGAGAAATTCCAAATTTAAAGAATAAATCATAATATTTTCTTCTGTATCTTCTTATAGCCAATCAAATTTAAAATTCATTCTCTCAAATCCCTCTCATTTTGCTACTACTCTTTTCATTAATTATATTGAACATCTGTAATATGCGTATTTGCCTATCATTGTACATCCGCCTTAATAATTTGAGCGCGGATTTTAATTTATTTATTATTTACTTTACGTTATATTAATATGCAAGTGTTGTGTTTATTATAATTAGAAATTTATATATATATATATATATATATATATATATATATATATATATATATATATATATATATATATATATATATATAGAACTTATCTTTTCATAAATAAAAAATAAATCAATTTCCTTTTATCATCATAAATATTAAAGCAGGTAAAATTGGTATTGTTATAATAAAATTGCATAACAAATTAGAAAATTTAGTATTCAAAAACTATATTTGTTATAATTCTTAATCGCGCAATTCAATTACAACAAAATTTCAAAAAAAATAAAACAATTATTTAAATATTAAACTTCTTTAAATCTCAATTCCTTATCTTAGTATATTGAATAAAAAAGTAAAGTAGCACTTTAAATCGATCTTTGTCTAAGCAACAATCTACTTTAGTATATTAAATATTTTAATTAAATATATTTTTCGTATATATTCGAAATATATCTTTATTTAAATAATATATCTCTGTGACGCAATGATGCATAATTTTATATTTGGAGTGTCAAAACAGGAATTGAAACTGATTGTTTAAAAATTTTAAACATTTCATCTTCAAATTCGTCAAATTGAATCATATTTTAATTCTTTTACAACCTTAAATTTCTCATTACTACTACATCAGTAATGCAATGTTAATAGCATAATCGACACATGTATGTAATAACAACATACATATTAATATTTCAATACTTTTTTTTTATTAAAAACTAACCTAGAATAAAGAAAAATATATGTATCCTTTCGAATCTTTCAGAGTTTGAAACTCTTTTATATAATAAAATTTTGTTTTATTTTTTTTTAACAATTTTAATATCTTTTGCGTTTATTAATAACAATTTGATTAGAGAAATTATATCGCCTCAAAAACTTTACATTCAATTATTTAATTGAAAATATACAATATTTAAACTCGTTTTTATTGGAAGAATTTAAAAATCTGTTTACATTCTATAAGCACAATTAAATTACGCAATTTTGTAATCACGCAACATTATTTCTTGATTAGTTAATAGTGAGATGTCCTAATTTCCTTTATATTTCCACTTCTTCGTCTTAGCTTTAAAAAGTTCAACTAAAATAATGTAAATACACATACCGAGTTTGCTAATCAGGATTTTCTTTTGTATAAATAAAGTTAAGAAATCAAAGAACAATTTCCAATATGATATATATACAAGATATCCCTGCGTCGATAGCACAGGCGAAGAGGAGATGATTCTATACATAAAAAAATAAATCGAAAATGAATAAAATTTTTTTTTTTAATAAATCAGCTTTGAATATTCTCCGAGTATGCTTCGAATATATATATATATTTTTTTTAATGCCACAATTTTTAAAAATGTCCCGAACAATGTCGTTGCGTAACAAATGATAATAAACAGATATAAGTAATAAATTATAATAAAAATAATCAAAAAGTGTTTATTCAATAAAAAATCTGGGTTATCTTAACTTTTAAAAATAATAACATAATTGAAGATGGTATTAAAGCAAATATCGATATCAGTTGCTCTTCATTTTTGCAATTTCTTAAAAAAAATTTTTTTCTATATACATAAATTATTACAAGACTACTGTTTGCGATAAGAGGTTTAAAATAAATTAAAATATTTGTAGGATAAGTATGAAAGAAAATAAAGTTGACTTATGTTACAAATATATACCCAGTGTTAAAAAAGTACATTCTACTTGTGAAAATTATTTTGTTAATAATTTCTTAACGAGTAACGAGAAACAGTTAAAACTTCTTCATCATCGAAGAAAGTGATTTTAATAATATTGCACCTTTGCAAAGAAAGTGGCATAATTATAAAAAATATATTTTTCAGGAAAAGCAAAAAACTAGTTTTGAATAAAATTGGATATTATTTTATTAATTTAAAAAACAATGCAATTCAAAGTAATGCATTTCTCATGTTATCAATATGCATTTATTCACAATGATAGTCAAGATAAAATTCATAGTAACACAGCATCACGTGACACACAATTTCTTTCTATCGATCAAATCATTGAATAAAATTTTCATAATTAATCAAGGCTTTCTGTAATTTTTATTGTAATACCTCGAAAATCATGTTTTTTGAGTTGCGTCACTTTTTTTGCAAAGCTATGATATGTAAAGATCAAGATTATTGGATGCGAATTTCCTAAATAACAATTTTATTTCAATAACAATTTTTTTTAATCATATTATCAGTATATAATTTATAATTCAATAATTTCGATAATTATTCTGACAAATAATTTTTCTAATTAAATAATTCTAATTAAATAATTTTTTCTTTTATTATGTTAATCATTATCTTTGAACAGCAATAATATCCATCACAGGTGGTGCAATTACAAATCCATCAACACCTTGTAAACAAGGCGTAGGATGATTTGATGGCAACATGAAATGAAGTTTTTGCATTAAGCATACCACAAAAAGAAAAACTGTATTTTTCGCAAAAGTTTCACCCAAACATTTCCTGCGACCTGTCAAAAAATAAATATAATAAATTTTTATATGACAAGAAATAATATAATTATATTATGATTTAAATATATGATGAAATTGACGTTTAAGAACGTTTAGTCCAACTTTGATATATGAAGGATTGAGAATCATAATAATGTAAGTGTCATTCTTATGATATTTCTCGTAAAATTATTATGTTATGTGTTTACTACTATTGCTTTCTTAATTACTAAAATGAAGTCATTTCTCATTAGTAAATAAAGTTATAATAGTTGGTCATGAAAAATATATAAAGCCTTCAACACTTAGAAAATATTACTAATTTAAATTATAAGAATTTAGACTTATAGTATTATAATTCAAAGTCTTTCACATATATTGTCAAGTATTATCATATTCTTGAAGTAACTTCTAAGAGATTTTAATCATCATTTTTTTTCTAAATATTTGAAAAATATAGCAATTATTTTGAAAAAAAGTCATTTAAAGCGATAAATCGTTAATCGATAAATTATCTAAAAAAATTAAGAGGATTATGATATAAGAATATTTCATTATTATTAAATGAAAAATTTGTTTAGAACTCCAACACATACCCCTCCCTCCGTACTCTTACTCCGAAATTGAACATAAACTAATATAATCTATTTTATCGTTAATCAGAACAGTGTCCTTGACAATGTATGTGAAGGTTAACGTTATTGGACTTATTTTCCCTAAACATCAGTTTTATCATTTGTATTTACTTTCTATTAGTTTTGATTAAAACTTTGTATAAAAAAAAAATTTCTCTTTAATACTAATTAAAATATTTCGAATATAAATATTGTATAAAGCTTAAGCCTTCTAAACTTCAAGACTCAATTTCAAAACCTGAGTTTTTAAGACTATTATAAGCTTAAGCTTTCAAAGTTTTAAGACTGAAGTTTAATTAGAAGATCTAGCTCTCAAATTTCTTAAATATCATCTGTATACGTGACATTTCACAGTCTACAATACTCTTTACATTGTTGTATATAATCCAGACAGCTTGAATTTCCGAGTTTAAGAATTTGAGCGTTAAGAACAAATTTTTCAACAACTCAAGGTTCAGAGACAGCTCTAGCCCTTAAGGCTTAAATCGCGATTCTAACTTCCGAAGCTCGAGGCTCTGGACTCATTTTTGCAACATTAACTGACAATGTCTAAATATTATTTAGAATAAGATAAAACATAATATCATCATAAAATATCTCAATATCTAAATGTTTCAATTATATCAAGATACAAATAAGAATACAATCAAGTATCAAACAATTTGTTTTTCTTACCTAGGCCAAAAGGTATGAGCCAAGAATCATTAATAAATTCTCCATTCTCATCGATAAATCTTTCTGGTCGAAATACTTCCGGATCTCCCCAATGCTCTTTGTCCATGTGAACACTTTTAAGATTAGCTAATAAAGTATAATTTTTTTTAATTTCAAAACCTAGCAAGTTGGAATCTATTATTGCTCGGTGTGGAATGGAAGTTGGACCAATATTGGCTAGTCTTGATACTTCTGCTAAAACTGCTTTTATATATGGTAATCTGCAAACGATAATTGTAAAAACAGTATCTTAATTTCAATGGATTTTAAATATTTTTATTGTTAGGAAGATAATTATTCTTAAATTCTTTTTCTTAAATAATAATATTTGCTTAACTCTGCCACGATCTTCAAATTTTTATATTTCGATCTTATATTTAGTTTAGCAAATAAAAAGAATTTATAATATTTTTAAAAGATGCTTGACAGAAAACTTAATCGAAGAATAATGCATACTAATAAGAATTTCTTCATATTTTATTTAAACTTGAGAAGAATATAAAGGAATATAAAGAAATATAAAGGATATATAGGTTGAAAATGAGTGGAAGAACGTAGCAGGATTAAAATAGTAATTTAAAACACCTATTTATTAAGTCATATTAATATTTGTTAGAAAGTATTTACTTTCGAATTTATTGCATATGTCCACAAAAAACACACTATTTTAGTCTTCTTTTGTTCCTATTCATTTCCATAAAAGTCTTCCCATAAAAGCGTATACACATTTACTTAGTGAGATTGAATCAAAGTGTATCGTTTTGATCTCAAGTTATATTCATTAAATCATTAATGAATATAATTAAAGATCATTTCATTTTATCAATATTATTCATCAAATTTTATTAATATTACAAATGTATTATATAAATATATTTATATAAATTTGAGTTATAACGTAATTTAAAATATTGTTAATTTGAAAAGGTACGTTAAAAAATTAAAAAAATATCTATCTAATAAAATTAAAAAAATACATTGTAGACATTTATTTGATTTAATTTATTAATGATTCAAATTTAAAGTAAAAGCTTATGACAGTATACTTATATAAATAAACATATTAATTGAAAATATATGAAAAAACAAAAATATAAAACTATTATTTAAATTATTCTATATTTGAATATTATGAACGTTTTCATTGCAATTATTAATAATCTGTTATACAAGATAGTTTTGAGAAATCTTTATTATAATATTTAAATACAACTTACCGATCTTTATCACTAAGAGAAGGATATACATCTTTGCCTATAACCCTGTTGATTTCATCGTATACTTTAGCTTGTACATCTTGATGAACTACTAGAAATGCTATTACAAAACCGATAGTATTGTCAGTAGTATCAACACCAGCACTAAATAAATCCTTTATTACATATAATAGTTGATTTTCTATAAAAGAAAAAATTTCATTAAAGATACACAACTTCTGGAATAAGTATAAAATTTCATGACATTTATTTTATTTTACTTTAAAGAAGTAAATAAAGTTTTATTTGCTAAGAAAATATAATTATATTTTAATGATATTCAATAATTTTTAATAATAAAATTATTCGCTTTTATTTCGAATTAAATTTTATATTTTTATAATTCATAATCAATTGCGATTCACTAATGCACAATAAAATTTAATTATTTTTTGTTCATCAGTAATTTCGCAGGATTTTAACTTGGCTCAATATATCTATAGGACTATAAAAATAAATGAGAATTATTTCAATCAAAAACACAATAAAATTGGTAAATTATTTGAATAAAATATTTGAAAAATGATTATTTGAATAATATATCACTTTACTTGACTCAATGTTATCTTGAAATAATTTTACATAAATTTATTAAAACAAGCAAATAATTTTTCTTATTTGACTACCAAATAAAATAATTTCCTAATTCATTTTGTATTTTATATCTATTTGTTTAAACAATTTTCAAGTAATTTCTAATTCTATCGTATAAATTTCACTTTTTTGTATAAATTTCAAATAAAAATAATAAATTACTAATTTGGTGGAAATGATTATTTCAAATTGTTATTTTTCATCTTTATTTAAATAAAGATTTTCCCAACCTTGGTGTGCAGAATAGATTCGATGATGAATTGAGTTGAATTAAATAGATTAAAGTAATTAATTTATATAGACATATAAGACTGATATTTATTTTAGATAGTGTTTCATTTTAAATATTCAACTCCGTGTGTAAATATTAAACTCCATCCTAGAATTTTAAATTTTAAGAATCTGTTATGTACAGAAAGAATTAATTACCCGAATAATGCATCATTCATGTATAAAATCGCAACTGAATATTGCATAAACTAAATATTATATAACGATTTTAATTTTATATTTTAAAATTAATGACAATTCATAGTGAATTATAATTTATAATCAGTAATGTCTCAGAATATTTATTTATTGGATTATTTGTTCACTTTAACATTGATTGCATTATAATAAATAAATATCATTGATATTTGATTAAATATCATTGTATTTGTTTATTGATAACTTACAATTAAATTGATTTAGATAAAATAATTACCATTGAACAAAGAATGAGATGAATTCATCTTTTGTGCTTCTATTTGTTGTAAATAAACATCTATAAAATTTGCATATTCTCCATTTATTTTATCACGTTTATGTTTCGATATTACGTGCTGAAATTAATTGTAAAAAAAATAAGAACAAAATTAAGTATCACAGTAAGAAAAACTTTCCCCTTTATTATTTGCAATGGGTTTGAAATATGTTGCATGAGAGGGTCTTAGCACCAGAACTATTAGAATGATTAAAAAGACTATTTGTAATTTTGTATATTTGAAAATTTGTATTTTTTTCATAAAATATATATTTTAAATAAAAATCTATGTATTTTATCACATTAATATTTTTTGCTACTTTGTTTTTAATTTCCTGAAATATTTTAATATTCTTGATACAAGTTTTACATTTTAATCACGAGTAATTGTAATATTAATATATATAAGTAAATAACTCTTTAATAAACAATGTTTCTTTACGATTTGAATTCATTTCTATTTTTTTCAACGACATACTGTACTTTTTTTATCGTCAATAACACAGAATAGAAATGTTTAAATGATTTCAATAATCTTTAATACAAGATTTTTCGACATTACATAAAGAATTTGATTGCCGAACTCCATACGTATACTTTCTATTATTTAGAATTGATCCTGTCGGTATTGTTGACTGTTCTGGAAAAAAAGTTTGTTCAAAAAAATAATTTATTCCCATGAATTATTCATAATAGAACCATATATAGTGTGTATATATGCATATAACAGTTACATATATACACAATAGAATATTTCCAAATCTATAAATATCGTGGTCAATTCTCTATATTACTTGATTTCTTTCTCTGTGCAACTTTCAAAAATATTATATACCTATAGAAAAATAACTATTAATACTATTTTATATACCCGTAGAAAACTAACTATTATATAATATATGCTATAATCAATCAAAAAGAGATAAAAAATGTACGAGTCATCAAATTAATTAATTAGAAGAGTCATATACATTATATTTTGTAATGTAGGATCCTTTGTTTTATTTTTTAGTCTAATATCGTATTATATTGTATTATATAATAAATCATTGAAATCATCTAAGTCCAAATATTTGCTATTAAAAGAGAGAATTAAAAAAAATTAATATGGTATTTAAAAAAATAAAAGTGATCCTGAGATTATCAAAAATTTTCTATCTACGAAAGTTTATGATGATACATATGTATATGATGAAGATATTATATCTATAGTACTCTGTATAGACAATGATTATTATGATATATAAAATAATGATAGTAATGATACAAAAATAGATTTAAAATTTATGTGCAATATTTTCAATTAGTATCCTTTTTGAAAATGGATATCATTTCAAAATCAATAAACGTAAGAATAATAATGATTTAATTTATTACTATTTTGTTTCATCTAGAAACAATTTTGTATTATTATTAGTATTAACTCATCATAGAGATAACATTTACGATTTTTATGATAATTCATTAGTATAATTAACTATAATTAATATATAATCATTTATAATTATAATAATTGTATAAACTATTAAAACTTTAAATGATCTATATATATATATAGACTATAGAATGTTTTCTCCATATTTATACCTACTTATATATTGATAAATTTTTATTAAAAAGAGAATTGAAACACTTTGTAAGAAAAAAAAATACTTGAAGTATTAGTATTTATAACTGGAAATAATATTTATATTTGATTGATCATTATTTGAAAATGAAATATTAATGATTATTACGAAAAAGGAAACAAATTAATATGTAAATTTATAGCGTCTTACCATAAAAAAATCATTTATACGATTTTGACGTTCTACAAACATCGAATATCCTGTTAAATTTGGAAATATGTATCTGAGAAAGGGAAATTGGTTTAAAATTCCACCAGAAACATTCGTACTTCTAACAAGATCTTTTAATATATGTATTGCTTCCTTTAAATTTGTACTTTCCGTTCCTACATCAAATCTGAATATGTAAACATGTAACAATTTAATAACAAATACTAGAGTGATACTAATCAAGTCTTTCTTTCTTATCCTAATCACATACTTTGTACCATCTATGAGAAGCCACAAATTGCACAGAACCGCTGCTGAAATGATGGATCGAATATTTGTACTTGTTCCCTTTTCTGTTAATTCAGTAATAATATTTGTCAATGTAATTGCATCGTGTTGGAGTACACTTTCCATTGAATTATTTCCAAAACCGAACTGTTTTAGTGTTTTTAATGCAAATCTATTAAAAATAATAAATAAAAACAATTATGCTAAAAAATATTTTCAAAAAATTTCGGAGAAATATATATTAAACAAGAGAAATAGATATTAAAACATTCAGTTAAATTTTTTTAAATTGATAAAAATATCTTTAATCCTTTACCAAAAATCTAAAAATTTAATACTGAATAAGGAGCAATTTAAAAACAGACTCAGCCTTTTGATATATTTCATTAAATAAACAATAAAAATAAATATTCTAACAAATAAACTAATTATTTTATTATTGATTATAAGTAGATTACAGATTTATAAAATAATTTGAAATGCAAAATTGTACAGAATGAACATAATATGAAAACGTATAATAGTACATTTAAAATTTAGTATTTTTTGTAATATTTAATTTAGAAAATAATTTTCTATCGTTCTAAAGTTCTAGTTTTTCATTGAGTCTCTAAAACATAGATTTGCAAAAAAGATCCATATATAACATTATTTATGTAATTTTTACAGACTAATACTCAAAGAGTTATGTACTAATGTATAATAACTAAATCAGAACCATAATATTATTATTAACTATTTACATTTATATAAATATTACGTATTTATGTAAATATTATTAAGTATTTACATTTATATAAATATTAATCTATTAATAATATTTATAAATTAGAAATAAATTTTATTTCAATGATACCTTCTTTGACTGTACCAGACATCAGTGTCTGTAAACAATATTCCTCGTCGAACACCACCACTTCTATGTTTATATAAAAATCCATTTGGTCTGCCGTCAAATTCAGATCGATTCAACATCTCTGTAATTGCAGACTTTCCAGAAACTATAATTAGCGGTTCATCGAAACCTATCCGGAGACCAACAATAGGTCCGTATTTGTCAGCTAATCGACACCAAGCATCGCAATAATATTTCGTCTCATTTACTAATCTTGCGATATCAAATATATTTCCAATGAAAGGTAAACCTCGTGGACCTTAAATCAATACATTTTTAAGCATCTTTAAAAATATAACTATTTGCATATATTAGGTGTATAAATTAATTCGTGGCAGATAAATTCGTTTTTTTCGATGAATTTATCGTTTATTTACAAATAGCAAGATATATTTTAATCTGGAAAGTAATCTTCATTATTTTTTATACATTTATCCTATTAGACAACTTTTGAATTCTGTTTTTTCAAAAAGATATCAGTTTTAAGGTAAAAAACTCAATAATACTTTTTGAAGCTCTTCAACTGAAATGATAAAAATAAATAGTGGTTTAAAGAGGATTAGATAAATACTCTGCGTAAGAGAGAAATTAAAAAAACAACCTAAAAAATACATTACTAATTGAAATATAGAAAGAAGACATTGGTACATTGCATGTTACTGTTTTTTGAAATTAATAACACTTATTTGTTTTTTATTTCTTCATTTGAAACATTGGCACAAAGAGAGCATAAGAAAATTTGAATTCAAAATAAAATTGCAATTATTTCATTAATTAATTTATACACTTAACAAATATATAACTTTATAGAAAATGGTACCCGGGGGAAATTTTAGCGGTCGTCTATAGTTGAACAATACTTTTATTATTAATGTTATCACGAGACACAGAATAATGATCCACATTGTCATTGAATCTTCACAATCACTAACTTCAAATATATGATAAAATAATTATTGAATCTTATAGAATTAGTTTCACAAATTTTGACACAGTGTTAAATTTTTGTTTAAATCTAAAACTCTTAATTTAAATTAAAATGTATTTTTAATTGTCTAACATGAAAGACATTTTACTTATTTTCATTATGAAATAAATGATTGATTAAAATTGTAGACTCTCTCATAAATTTCTAAGTTAATATATTTTTTGATATAAACATATATTATCCTTGTATGACAAAATTAATTACATCTGTTTTTTTCTTCTTATCTAAATTTGTTTTGTCAGAGCAATAAATTTTTAAACACAAGACGACTTTTAAAAGTAGAAAATGTCTTCTACTTTTTAAAGTAGAAAAATATCACTGCAAACATTTTGATAATTAAAAAGTTTTCAGAAACACTAGAATTTTGTTACGCACAAAATAAATAATTTTATAAATTGTAAGAAGTATTTAAATTTTAATAAACGACCTTTTGTTGAATAAAAAAAAAATTTGAAAATATAATCTTCCTTATATTTATATTTATACTTTTGTATACTTATGTATGCAATATTTGTCCAAATTATAATTTTATAATTATGTTAACACAACGACGTATTTGAACTTGAAAAAATATAATTCATCACTTTCACTATTTTATTTAAAATTTATAACAAAATTGAAAACACAACCAGTCAGAAAAAATACTATATAATTTACCTCTACTTTGTCAAGACATAACGCAAAAAGCCACACTACTCAGTTCGAAACGTGTTATATAGTGAAAATAGTCCTTTCACCAAAGTATTGGCTAAGAGTATATACCAAGTCTATTTTAAACCTCTTGAAATGATGAAATTCTTTGACATATACATACGTATAAAATAAACTGCTTAAGTTTACACGTTACATTTTATATTTGAAAGTATTGTTAAATTATAAAAGAAATGCTTTTTTCTAGTAAAATTAATAATATTTAATTATGTTCTTTAGTATTACAAAATTATAAGAATTTAAAATTTAATACTTCATGATACATTTTTTTTAAAACATTCATCTACACGTCTTCTGTAATTTATATTTTTGAAATCATTAACTTATAGCTACAATTTTTTATAAAATATGAAAACTTATATCTTTTTATTAGATTCATTGATTTGAAAATCAAATTAAAGTTAAAAATTGATCAAATTGTAGAATTATGTAGCAGTTTACTTTTGATATTTGTCCTATCTAATTGAAAAGTTCGACGTCAATCTTGTTATTTATCATAAACTTTATATTATCAACAAAATAATAATAATAAACTAAATTATATAACATGTTTTAAGAAAATAATTTAAATGTATATAGTTCTTTTCAATATATCTTTTAGTAAAAAATAATTTGACTGATAATTTCATAGAGATTTTTCTCTTCAAATCAAAACTTTAAAATAAAAGACAATTTTATCAATAAATAAAATATAATTCAAATCAAAGTTTTAATTAAAAAATAAAATATAATTTTATAAATAAATAAAATATAGTTTCAATTATCAATAAATATAAAACTAGTAAGTACAAGATATTTTCTAATTAACGTCAATTATAATACTGCAATATAGCATTAATTACAATATTATAACACCAAACATCATTTAATACTTATATTTTTCCCTAAAAAAGAAAACATCTAATTTTCTTTATTTAACGAGCAATAGATTTATTTATCTTTCTAGTTATTAAAAAACATAACAAAACCTTTAAAAACTTAATATTTACAATATTTTTTGTGAAATATCTTTAAATATTGTTTTTATTTATTAAATATTGTTATATATCGCTCACTCAACAAAAGTGATACAACTGGACAAAATGTATTTTGTAATTTTTGATTTAGCACCATGAAAATCTTGTCCATTTATCTTCATAATTTGACATAATTAGAAAGCAATTAAGATCGTTCTTCCTAATTTATGTGATATTGTACTTTTTTTATAAATGCGTCTTTTTTGTACGAATTTTATTTTAATCATTTTATTCTAGTCTAATATTTACAAGTATTTTTCGAGTTGTATTGTTTTTGTTGCACGCTTACAGTACTTAAAAATTGCCGAATTTGTTTTATTTAAATTATTTACATCAATTTGTATTAACTACTATATAATCACTACTATCGCTAGTAATTATTATATTTTATATTTTATATTGCTTCAATATTTGTTTCCCTTTTTTTTATAAACAAGAAAATCACAAATTTTATGCTTTATTGTTATTTAAAATAGTGGAAAATGAATACTTTCTTTTTGTATTACTATTATATTTTTAATTTTTCATAAAAAAACGGAAAATTAATTTCCGTTAAAAACAATATTGTTCTAATAATTTGTAACAAAATGTAACTGAATTTCTGCTCATATATTATAAGCAAAGAAATAGATTTAATAGAAAGAAAGTTTGTAAATTATGTGTCTTATGATTATGAAATCCAATATTATACAATAATGATAATTTGCAAAAACGTTTAAAAACAAACTCGAGACTTTGTAATTTAAATATAATTTATCATCTAATTTTTCTAATAGTTTAAAAATTTTTAAAAATAGAATTTCTGATTTCTAAATGTATGATAATAAAATGATATATTATTTGCCAACAAAAAAAAATGGTAATTTAAAAAAATTTTAAAAAAGAAAATGTGTGCGTATTATCAAGCAAAAGAAATTAACGAACACTTATCTTATGGAAAAACAATTTAACCTTTTAAGTTAATATTTCAATTTAACCTCTTAAAAACAATTTAACCTTTTAAGTTAATATTTCTTCGGTATTTTATTTGATATAATGGCAACTTCAATGAGGCAATATTATCTTATAAAAATACCCATAGCTCATCCCTTCATGGTCAAATAAATTTAGTTCCATTCGACTGCGATTTTATTTTTTATTCATAATGAAGACACCTTCAACAGCAACAAAAATATCAATAAGACAATATTAATCATTGTAAACATTCGCGCATTGCAGGAATAAAGAAGCTCTTTCTTCAAGCGCTCTCTTCCTTTCTTCTATACCTCAGAAGCGTACACAAGCGTTCTTCAAACATTGACCATTTCTGTGCACGCATTTCCGTTCATAAATTCCCCGCGCGGAATGGAACCTTTAAGTAGCCGAACACCGAAATTGCATCAACGATCTGAAATTACAGTTGATAAAATAAAACACGTGGTACTAAGTGTATTAAAATTAGAAGCTGAAAATATCCACTGACCTTTAAGAATGAGGTCCCGTGGTCATCTCAAGGTAGATCATCGACCGTGAGAAGTTCTCTTCTCCAGCCTCCCCACTCTGCCCCCCTTACCAACACTCCCATTTTCCTCCACCTCCACTCTCAACAGCTAGTATCATACACCGCTGTGACACACTTCTGACTGGAATTTTTTTCAAACGTGTTCCATACTTCAGGGTTCAACGATCCATCCAAGAGTATGATCTGTTACCCGGTAAGCACTGCTAGTAGGACACTGGTCTCGATAGCTCTTGGAACGTGTACAAGGGCTGCTTCGAAAGTAACGCTTGCTCTTCCTACTAGCTTATCAATTTTTAGATTATCATTTATCAAACGTTACGACACGTTACGACAGCCTAGCAAAAATGCGACCTTGTTTACATATATACAATTGCCTATGCAACTGCCCTATATGCAATTGTTTGATGTTCGCAATATTTATCTCACTGTCACGAAATGTCGAACACAGCGGTGAAATAGTAATTTACTTATTGCAAGGTGGCCTATTGACGTGAATAACAGAGAAAAGGGGCGAAAGTTTCTGGAAATAAAGCGATAATTAACTAGAAATTTAGACAACTTTCACTAGTTGTGTTTAAATCTGTTGTTAATGTGCGTAAATTATCACTAGATTTTTTGCACTATTCCTAAGTTTGCGTAAAAAAGAAGGAGAGAAATAAAAAATTGAAAACTTAAATGCATAGAAACTTTTAGTATTAATTTTGTTCGGATTTTAAACTTGTTCAAATTTCATTTTAATTAAGTATCAGAAATTTACAACATTTTTCTAAAATAACATTAATTACTTATAATATTATTTGAACAATTAAAATTATCTTTTTCACTGAAAATTAGTGAAATTAGATTTTCCAAATAGAATTTAAGAATATGAATAGAGATATATGAAAGATATCGTTTTATTTAGAAATTAGAAACATTTACTATAACATTAATGGTAAAAGATTACTAATGAAGATTTACTTAATTAAATTTAAATTTACATGTTTATTTATTGTTTGATATACCTAACACACCATTATAAAATATTACTGAAATTGAAATTATTATAACTTTTATATATTATTATATATTGTATATTATACGTTATTATATTATATATTATATATTATATGTAGCTCTTATAGGACTTGTAGATAATTTATAATATTAATCACATTTAAAAAAAACAACACGCAACAAAACCAAAAGTGTTCATATACGGTGATATTTGTTGTTCAAAAGTGAGACAAACTCAAACATCTTTAGCAAAAACATTTTGTTTTCATCGAACGGCTTATTTTTGCAACGCAAAAATTAATAAAAACGCTTTCATTTATTCGAAAATTCCGAATGGAATATCGATTATTTCGTTCTACTTACTTTCTCTCTCGTATTCGTACGACACCATTATTTGAGGTAAACTTGTACGACCATTTCTCGTAAGTCGCGTTCTGTTTTCATATTTTGTAAAGTAGGTTTCTCATTTTACGCCAGAGTTCCCCTCGGATATGCAGTCATACGCACGCAAAAAATTTGAAATTCAAGAATCTAAGATATGAAACCGGATTTTGACGGAAGAAGTGCCTCCATTTGCAGAAATGAACTAACGACGCTTCAAAAAAGTTGCGCGTACGCGAGAAAAAGGACTAAACGGTACGATTTTTTTTATTTCTTTCTTTTTTTTTTTTTTAAGTCACGAGAACTTGATAATGAAATAAAAAAAAAAAGGAAAGAGAGAGAGAAAAACAGTAACGACACGACAGAGAAAAATTTACGCGAAAACGTTTAACTAAATAATATTTAGCAATACAAAATTTATAACAAAAATTACACGTGTTTCATACGAAGATAATCGGACGAAATTATTCGAAACGAACGTACAGGCATGCGCGCCGACACAACCGAGGAAATAAAAGAAAGCGCGTCAGGAAATGTAGGTAATTCAAAAATGTTAAAAGGCCTGTCGTCAAGCGTGACTTATCGAGTTTTCAATGGACATTTCCGCCTATACAGTGTTATGCACAGGAAGAATAAAGTGGAATTTTTCGAAATATCCGGCAAATAGATAGATTTCCTGAAATTTTTTTGGAGAACGCAGAAATAGAGGCAGGTAGAAGTGGGAAAAGAGGATGAGGAATTGACGAGGTACCAGTGAGAGGAGAAGAGAATAGAAGAGGAGAGGAGAGCAGAAGAGAAGAGACGATAAGAGAGCAGAGGAGAGAAGAGAAGAGAAGAGAAGAGAAGAGAAAAGAAGAGAAGGGGCCAGAATGACACCGTTCGTGTGTTACTCATTGTTTTGCCGAAAGTGGTAGTAGTAGGGCGCAATGGTGTTAACTACGTATTTACTAAACGACGAATGTGTAGTGGTAGCCGTTCTAGAACGTCAGATGCTAGCGACGAAGGAAGTGGCTTTCATTAGTAGTAGTGGAGGTGGTGGTAGTGAGCACGCGGCACACTTCGCGCTTCTCTTTGTAAGTTCTCACAGTATCACGCACCTCGGGTTACTCTCGCAGGTGAAATAAACTGTTCCTCTCCTCCGTGATTCGATTCTGTCCATCGTATCCGCGGGATTATTCTCTCTTTTTCTATGACTATTCGTGTAACCGTGTTTGCAGAGAATCGAGCATCCAATGTGTTCAACCGCGAGAGACGGCCTCGGCCTTGCTACTGTTACTAGTGTACTATGTCATTGAGAGGATCCGTCTGAACGAGCGAAGAATCAGATTTCTCTCCGCGACCTTTCCGTCGCCACGTGCTTCGCATCCTTTGGATTTTTTTCCCCCAATTTTTCCGATCCGCCGCGCGAACGGTTTCAACGACTTGACCAAGTTCCTCCAACGGCACTTTCACGCTTCGCCTATTAAACAAATCAGGTAATTTCTTTTCCTTTTAAAACCTAATGCACATTATTTTACTGTTTTTATACGTATTATTATTTGGAGATTTACATAAAGAAGTCACGTAACTAATGTTTATACAACGCACATCGCACATCCTTCTTGCATTTTATAATATTTAGTTACCATCGCTAATTTTAATTAGTAATTAATAAAGCTTTACGATCATCGGTCTGTTTGTCGAACTATTTTTGTTAATTATTTTTATTTTTAAAATGATGTATGTGAAAAATTCATCATTCGTAAAGAACATTACACAAACAGATTTTAAAAATATATGAGAAAGTACACGGTCAAGTTGAAACGCGAGGACAGTTTTGTAAAATATATCATTTTAATTTTCCGCTATATTTATTATGCTTGTATATTAAAATCCTTTGAAAAGTATAAAATGTTTATATATAGTATAAATATCTTACATTTTGTTTAACTATATTATATATTTTTAGCAAATAAGTTTAATTTATTTACAAATTCTATTAAATTCAACATCGATGATATTGTTTTTAAATTATTTCACCAAATTTATGAAACTTTGATAATCATAAAAATACAATGATGAAGAAAAATTATTACGAGATAAAACATGCTGTGATCGTAAAAAAATTGTAGTATTCACGTAAGTAATTTTTAATATTGTTATATCATATAATTTTTCAATATAATGATCTATTATATGTAACATTGAAAAAAACAAAGAAATAAGCTTTTGTATTAAATTTCTTGTATTGTATAATTAATTAATATAACTTTCTTGCAATTTAATTCAAATAAAATATGATTTGTAAGATATTTAATTTGGTTTTATAGTATATTTAAATTTTTACACTTTCTCTAACGAATATAGCTAACCTTTGCAGAGATTTTATAGAAGTATTCTCTGATTGATCGACGACTAATTTTGTCCGTGCCCAATAATTGTAACCCAATTTTTTTTTTACGAAGCCTTGTATTTTTAGATTCTCGCTGACTCCATTTAATACATAATAATTATACTCCTTTTCGACAGAAATCGATTTTAACGAAAAAATAGTGAAAGGAATCGAAAATAGCATGCAACATATAAATAAAGAAAACAACATATAAAAGTCAAATTTGTATGTCGAAAATGCTTGATATAATATAGCAAAGCATTGCAATTTTCTTTAGTTCCTACTAGTTCGTTATAATTTACATAGAGGGATATCAAGCCTTGATCTGATTTTATATGCATCGTGTGAGCTTGAAATGATACCGTTTTACAGTCGTTTTATCTATTATGTACTACTAAAGTTATAAAGCATAATTTTGCAAAAGTTGAACACAATTTGCAATTGCGAATATCACAGAAATTGTCTTGCATTAGTCATAAATGAATCATAACTGATTTATATTAATTATGATAAAATTATAGTTAATATATAAAACTGTATCATACGTATAAAAACAATGAATGACGAAAGGGAGAAGCAATAATAATAATAATTAGACTCCTTATACATATAACTATACATACGTGCGTATGGTTACAATACATTATAGGTAACACATTATATCATTGTTATATCATGAAAAGATAAAATCCCATTTATAAAAATAAACTAACGAAACCAATTGATTCGTGACAGTGGAACATTGCTTCTGTGAAATAAACATTGTTTCTTGTTCAATTCATAGAATGTATGGACCGATTTTCTTCGTTTCCATTCTGGGAGCATTTCGTGAAATTGCCGCTGCCTCGCAACACATTAACAAAGATCTCACGAACCACTACAATGCTCGTTTTCACGTTTACGAAGAACCGTACAGTATCGACTTCACATATCATAATTACGAGCAAATGAGTCGTTTTCTACGAACAACGTCTCTTCGATTTCAAAACCTCACTGCCTTATATTCTATAGGAAAATCCGTAAAAGGTATGCTCCCTAGGAAACATTTCCTTGTTCTACTTACTACCATTTTAGTACTTGTCCAGATATTTACGTATTGCGATTTTAAAGCAATTACTTTATTAAATATCAGTTGATAATCATTGATTTCTTTGATGTTAGACATAGGATCGAAAGATATGAGTATAGATGTGTATAAAAGATGTGTTTCGTAGGTCGTGATTTGTGGGTAATGGTTGTTTCTTCCTCGCCTTACGAGCATATGATCGGTAAGCCTGACGTAAAATATGTGGCCAATATACATGGGAACGAAGCTGTGGGCCGTGAATTAATGTTACATCTGATTTACGTAAGTAGTCGTATAATACATGTCACAATTTTACTAATCTTGTATTTTTCATTTTCAAGAAAAATAGTGTCGTACATTACACACACACACACACACACACGCACGCACGCACGCACGCACATATATTTTGTATAAAGAATTCAATAGCTATTTTATATCAATAATTAATATTTTTAATAATTGTGTAAACGTTAAACGTTAACATTCCTTATATAAAACTCCTTTCGTTCGATATATTAAATATATTTACTTCATGAATTACGCTTTATATTAAATGTGTTTGTAAAATTTTGCGCAATAGTGAAATATTTCAAAACCGACTCGTTAATTTTATTAATTATTTCTAATATGTTTTAAGCTGAGGAAAATATCGTAAGCATCTTAAAAACATCCTGAATGATTACAAATTATTCTATTTCACAATTTCTGAGAATATTGTTTACAATTATTACTCTTCTTTCATTTAAAGACTAAGAAATAATAAACTGTAATTCAGTTGACACACATTCGTGGTAATTAAGAAAAAGGAATTAGATTTTTTAAAAAAATTTCGATTTTAAATGAAGAAGAAAAAGAGAGGAGACATTATTTTGAAAAATTTTTATCAAAAAAGTTCAAATATATATATTTGAATTAATCGATAATGGAACGTAATTGAATAATACACTTCAAATTTTTAATCATGCACGCATAGATTATCGTAAACAGTATCATCAATTATCATATCGTTATCATAAAACAGTATTAATGAAGCAAATTCTATTTTTTATTTATAGTTCTTTGTGACAAATTATGGATCAGATCCGTATATTACGTGGCTTTTAGACAATACCAGAATTCACATTCTTCCATCAATGAACCCTGATGGCTTTGAGGTTTCAAAAGAAGGATATTGCGAAGGTGGTCAAGGCAGGTAAGGCTATCCAATTTTTTTATATTGTTAAAGTTAACAAAATAATAAAACAAAATGGTATTTCATCAGTAGAAACAACTTACAGTAAAAAGCTGTATATATGAAATGAATATTTCTTTCCTATTTCCTTTTATTGAATGATTAGATTTCTTTAATTGTTGTTTATGTTTAAAGGAATATGTAAATGTCTTTTTAGGTATAACGCACGTGGTTTCGATTTAAATCGAAATTTCCCCGATTATTTTAAACAAAATAACAAAAAAAGTCAACCAGAGACAGAAGCTGTAAAGGAATGGGTCTCGAAAATTCAGTTCGTTTTGTCTGGAAGTTTACATGGTGGTGCCTTAGTTGCAAGTTATCCATTCGATAACACACCTAACTCGCGTAAGTCTGTTTTTATATGTAGTCATTTTTTGCTAAGAGATTTACTACATAAATAATTGAAATGTATTTCATATTTGAATTAAAAGATTTGCAATATTACATTTTGAAAATAGATCATTAAAAGTATAACGACGTACACATCTGTATGTTAAACATATTGCAATAGCAAATTAATGCTATGATGCGAATTGTATTACTTCATTAATCTAATTGAAAGCAATCTGATCGTATTGTGTAACTTTTCATGCTGTCAGGAATATGCCGGTCAGCGCCATTATGTGCAGGTATAGTATATTTACTAATCAGAAAATCTGTCGTAACGCTTCTACAATATTATTTTTGTAGGAATAAAAAATAAATATTTAGCTAACAAACATACTCTCACGTCAAGTAACTTAATAAAATATAACGTATATAGTTTAAATATTTGATACAATACTTTTTTTCAATTAATCATGTTATTTATAATCAAAACACATCTAACTTGCCTTATTGAAAAATATATTATCTCTTCATTTTTTTACATGTAGAATAATATTGAGTTAGAAGAGAGATGTCGTACATTTTTGAAAATGTATTTGTATTTACTACTTGCACTTGTACTATCACTTTATTGAAACAAATTAAAGTTTCAATATACATGACGTTTAATATACATCAGGATGAGACGTCTTATTTTCAAGAGTGAAGCTATATTTCAAAAATTAAAAATTTTCAACTTAAACTTGCTTATTGATACTTTTTATTTAATAAATTATTAAAGGTAGAATGACGCAATTAGAATGACGAAATTATTATTTTCTGAAATCCTGAAACATCAATTAATTACCTCTGTTTTCTATAGTGTAAGTGTCTATAGTGTAAATGTTTTTCTTTTAATTAAACTTAGCATTATTTTTGTACTTAAATTGAATCGGCATCTTCGTAATAAGCAAAAAGTCCGTAAATATGTTTAATTATCAAATTTTGAAAATAAATAGGTTTTCATTGCAACGCTTAAATATTTCAATGGTTTATTTTAAAACATTTATTTTGTATTTTAGACATTAAAGGTATCATTTCAACTTAGCTTCCATAGAAATAGTGCAGCATCCATCCTGATTAAATATGCAATATCTAAAAATCGATACGTTTTCCTATTTCCATGTTGTGTTGCGAAAATTATTTATTTGTACAGAGAAGCACTTTACAGTGCCTTATATATATTATAAATAAATAAAAGTCAGTTACAGTAGAATTCAGTATCCGCTATTGACGACGATTAACGAAGAACTTCTTACAAATTTATTTACTACAGAGAGATAGTAAGATAAATTTTAAAAACTGGCGTTTATGATTGTAACTTTTTTACGTTTGGATTTATTGGATCTGAATCAGTATTTTTAGAGATGCATTTATATATAAACCGTAACGTTCTCGATTGACCTAAAAATATTAAGTTTAGTAAGAACTTTAAAACACGTTCGTGTAATAATAATGTTCTCAATTAGTCTAAGAGTCTAATAAACTAATAAAATATCTATAAATAATAAACTAATAAAATTTTATTATAATATAAATATATATGTAAATAGGATTCGCCATTAATCGATAATCCTGTAATCAGTCTATAATATGATAGTCGAAATAAATACATAAATATAATTATAAAGGCAAAATGTAATTCACTTATGTCGAAAGACAAACAAAACTCATTCTAAACAAATATAATCAACAATGCTATTGATTTATTACTTTCATTTTAAACACTCAAAACGCAACTGTACGATATCTCTCTCGCAATTACTCTACTTTGTACAGAAAGATGAAAAGGAAATATTATTATTGAAAATACGATTATCATTAATATTTTATTTTAATTAAACAACGACATAAAATTTTACTTACAATGAGATATCTCGGTATAGTAGAATACAAAGAATCGACGTGACAGCGTATCCGAGAGTTTCTTGAGATAAATTTCCAATGGGTTAGATAAATTATAACTCGTAATGTATTTAAAGACTGCTATAGAAGTTTCAAAATTTTAAAAATCTTTTTAATGATAAATCAGGTCCAAGATTTATACGAACAATTTAGTGTTTCAGAGTTACACTTCGGCGCCAAGTATTTCCCCAGATGATGATGTATTTCAACACCTGTCGTTAGTGTATTCCCGAAACCATGGATCTATGTACCAAGGAATGCCCTGTTCGCCATCTCAGCCGGGATTTAAAAACGGTATCACTAATGGAGCACAATGGTATCCACTCACCGGTGGAATGCAAGATTTTAACTACGTGTGGAATGGATGTATGGAAATTACATTAGAACTTTCGTGCTGCAAATATCCTCCTGCGTCTGACTTGCAATTTTATTGGGAGGAAAATCGCGTGGTAAGCAATTATTCTATTAATGCCTTAATTATTGCATTAATTAAATGCTTATTAATGCATTAATTAAAATTTAAAATATGAAATTATCGTAATGGTTTTGCAAAATTTTATTGAGAAGTGTACTTAATGGAATTCATCCACATTTTTTAAGAAATGACAATGTCATTAAAAGTCTGTGACTGTAATGTTTATCAAACTATTTAAACAGTTTGTATCAATCGCTCGTTAGCCTCTAACATTTCATTATTTCTAACAAAACAAATAAATATACTTATCTGTAAAGATTTGCACAAAATTGATATTCGATTAAAACGATTAACTTTTGAATGTATGTTACACACGGACGAGCAAACGGATAAATAATTCAAAGAACAGCGTCTGAGAATTTTATCGACAGATAATAATAGCAGCAATCAAAATATATATACTTCTCCAAGGCATTAATCAATTAAAATGACAAGAATATATTTTAAAAGATAAACATGTTGTTAAATATCTTCTCTGCAATATTCACACTTTCTTGATTCTTAGAATTCCTCCGGCAATTCTTCCTTTAGATATTTAATATCAAAAACCAATAGAAATCATAATAAAATAATATAAATACAGTTTATTGTAATTACATTGCGTATATTTCATTCACCATTTTTCACGCAACTTACTCTTCATGTTAAAAACGTAAGAAATTTCATATATGTATTTTAACTTTTTTAGGCTCTCATTAAATTTTTAGCAGAAGCTCATAGAGGAGTTCGTGGATTTGTTATCGATGAAAATGGAAATCCCATTGAGAGAGCATCTATCAAAGTAAAATCACGGGATGTTAGTTTTCTTACTACAAAATATGGTGAATTTTGGAGAATTTTACTACCAGGAATATACAAATTAGAGGTAACTTTCTGAAAATCAAACTAACAATAACAAAATAGACAATACTTTTATGCCTATATCATTTAATATGTTACTAGCAAATTTTGAAACAATTATATAATATATAATAATATGATAATATATTATATTTAATTATATTATAATTAAGAATATCATATTTATACACTCGATGACATCACACAATAGAATATAGTATGTAATAAACTTATTTGTACAATTTTTATTATTGTATATTTTGTAGGTATATGCAAATGGATATCTTCCACGCGAAGTAGAATTTAGGGTAGTAGAACAACATCCAACGTCTTTCAATGTAACATTATACAGAGCAAGTGTAAGTATAATTTAAAAAATTAGTGCAAATAGTTATATATTGTTTCACAATTACAATTATGTACTGTTTTTAATTACATTTTCAATGATGTATTTTTATATTAATTTTGAAATTTTATTAGTTCAAGTTTAAGGTCTTTTGTGAACAATGTCTCTTTTTGATATTTTTACTGAATAATTTGAAAGAAATAGATCAAAAATTCTACAGTTAGATACATATGTTATACACTAGTATAAAATATTAATTAAATATCGAATTTAATTAGAATTGGTTTAAGAAAATGAATTTTTTCAAAAAAGTTCTTATAAAATAAAAATATCAATATAACTAGTATATTATTAATGTAGGAATATAAAGAAAAAAGTCATCTTATTTCAATTCATTCAAAATATTATAAAAATTACAGATACATAATAAATATAACATTATAACTAGACTGTTAATATGTATGGAAATTCAAATTTTATAAACTAGTTATAAAAATAAAAACAACGCGAGATTTATTTAATTTATTGAGATTTATTTAATTTATTAAATATCATAAAATTTATACTTCAGATATTTTACGTATTTTATGCTCTCTGTCTGATTTTGCATTTTTAAATTTTCCACGGTCTAATTATAATATTACATGTATATAATTATACTCGATTGAACTTTTAAATCAATTTATTTTCAATTATTTATTTAATCGTATCCTGTTATCACATCTACGTCCATAATTTACATTCACTCAAGCTTCACACTTAAATAAATTAAATTTAATTACTTTCTTAGTCAATAATCAGACATATAAAAAATAACTTATTTCTACATTAATAATAAAATTTTAAAATAAACAATTCCTGACTATTAAGAAAAGTCAGGACCACATGCAGAAATTTCATTGTTTTAATTACAACATTATGTCATAAATTGTCTTTGGCTATCTAAATTATTACTCAGACGTTTCATGTTATCGATAATCGATATCATATCACGATATATACACATATACGATATCATATAGTCATATTGGCATACATCTATAGCAACTTTATTATCGCTAAAAATATTTGTACCTACCGAAACAGCACAAATTCAACATGTTATCCCTCACTTTCTCCCTATATCTTTATAATTTTATTAGAAAATTATTAAGAGAAATTAATTTTAATAGAAAATAATTTTATTGAAAAATCTTTATAATTTTGTTAGAACACAGAGAATGTTGAAAATTTTGAGTGGTTCTAATTCAACGACGAGAGGCTGTTTTATAAATCTATATCTATAAATCTATATACATATTACGATATGAAATATTCATATTTTTTTTATTAATTGATTTTAATCTTATTACATACTTTGATAATAGAGACATCCAATTGAGGATGAAACTGGATCCAATTTTTATAATGGAAACAGGGACCATACTAATCGAGATCATGTGATACATTTTCGACCACATTCTGGAACCAATACTGCATCCGAAGCAAATAGCGGAATTTTTTCATCCCTTAGTAACGGATTCAATTCCTTCGTCAATAATTGGTTTGGGTGATTAATTATAACTTAGCAAAGAGCTAATTTTTTAACAATATTATTGCATTATGTTGGTCTCATAATGATCAATAGAAACGAAACAGCGTTGAAAATATTTATCATTAGTTGTTACTTTATTCTGCTATTCTATTCTAAATGAAGATATAATAATTTATAAAATAGATATCATTGATAAAATTGAAAACAAATAACAAAGAAATTTCCTTTGTTATTTGAAGAAATTTGAATCAAATGTGAAGACCTCAAATTTAAATGTATATAATTTGATCTGTAAATATTATAATTCATGCAATTAATGAATATTTATATTTTTTAATTTTACATATCTCTATAATTTCGATATAATTTATTTTTTATATATATGTTTAAACTGCTTATTTATATTATTTAAAAGTTATCAATGTATTAGTCATTTTTATTTTTATTTTTATACAGGATTTAAAATATTTATTAGACCTAGAAAAAATACTTATTATATTATGTTAAGCACTTAAAAATTATTTTACACCGATTCTGTAAACGAACAAAATTATTTCAGTGCAACGCAAATATACTTTATTTCTAGATATTTCTTCCCGTTCAACATTTTGTTTTTAATTTTCTTCTAACGAATAAAATTTTCATCTGTTAAACTAACTAAATGAACTTTAAAACTTTATAAATTAAATTAATTAAAAAATAACTCAAAGGAAAATTAAATGTTTCATACATCAATTAAATATTTCATTTAAATTTAACGCTCACAATATAAAATATAAGAAGTACATAATTTATTTCATATCAATTAATTGTCTATATAATGATCTAAAAAATTCACGAAATAATATTTATTATACAAGGAATAGAATTTTTCCGTGGATATTCGTGATAAGTGTAAATTTATGTTATTTATTTTTTGATAACAAAGACTATTTAATAATATAGATTCATATTTAATAAAGATTATTTGTCAACATTTTCTTCTAAAAATAACAATTATTTCTGTAATTATTATGCATAATAAGATAAAATCCAAAAATATAATTTTTTAATTGCAATGTTTCAAATAGAGAGTTTATCATATTTGTTTTTTGTACAAAAGGCATGCCAAAGTATTGTGCCTTCGCTGTCGAAATTGTTGGTATTACACGTTTTAGGAATAGTATCAAAAAATGGCCTTAAAGATTTATTACTCGAATTATATTTTGTTGTCCTCGTACAAATCTCAAGCTAGCCATGCAAATGATAATAAAAGTAGCTAAAAGTCGAAAATTCGAATAACGAAGGGACCTGCTATATTTTCCTTTGCATATTAAACATAAATTACTTATATTTTTTAAAAGCACATATAGTGTGTTCGATTTATCTGTGTATATCTCGAAAGATATCTTACATTTTAGAGGACATATGTTGGTGATATTTGTTTGATCTTGTGATAATTTTAAAAACATTTCGACATATGTTGGTGGTATTTATTTGATCTTGTAATAATCTTCAGAAACCCTGTAAAAGTCACATTTAAAATTTTAAATAGAAACATATATTTTTCATTACGCATTTCTAATCGCATAGCTAACATCAAGATGTTTTCAAGATTCTGTATATTCTTATGATTCGTACCAACGTAAATTGTTATTGAGATATGTTTTCAAATTTTCAAATATGTGTTATTATTTAATCGACATGCCACGATATTAACATTATTATTGTTACCATTAAGTAAGTCACCTAAATATCTTTTCGAATTGTGACGATGTAACAAATATTTTTTGCCTAATATGAATAGTATCTTTGGGAATTCAATGGTGGTCGCGTCTTTGTTACATCGTGACTTGCTAAGTTTTGTGTACTATTTACTGACGGTCACGACACTTCTTTTTTTTTTTTTTTTTTTTTTTTGTCTTATCCTAAATTGTCCTAGTAATAGTGTCTGGGATAGTATTATCCTATTACCTGTATTTAATATGAGAGGTTTGTTTGTCATTATTTATCTAATCATTTTGGTTGTCATTATTCTAATCATTTTAGTTTAGATTTATGTTTAGAGTAATTTACAAACAACTTGCTTTCTTTGTTGAGTTCTTCTTATATGCAGTGCGTAGTCTACCAGTGTAAATTGTACGTGTTTGGTAGTCTGGTTTCTATTTTAAATGGCATGTTATTGATGTCAGATGATAGTTTCCGGTGTTTCTAATTAGTGGGTTATGGTATTTGGTGTCGCAGGCTGATTCCATTGAGTCCCTGATGTATTTCCGGATGGTCTGTATGTTGGCTGCGTGGTGTGGCATGTCACACGGTTTATTCAGGATAATGCGGAGAAATTTGTTTTATATTTTTTTGTAACATATTAATGTGAGTTTTGGCCGCTACCGTTCAGATTTGATACGTACATGATGATTAGTCTAACGCATATTTTGTATAGGTTGAGTTTGATGGAAATTTTGGTTTACTGTTTCTGGACAGGAGAAGGTAGAACTTTTTTTTAAAGCGGAATAAGCTAGATTCGTTCTTTTTGTTATTGCCGGGGCCCATATTTTCGAGTCTAGGATGACTCGGAGATTGACTATAGGGGTGAGATACAATGTCCTGCTACTTTTGCCTGGTTTGTGAGTGTGATTCTTTTTCTGGTAAATGCGATGGCTTGAATCTTCGTAGGATTGACTACTAAGCTTCCAGTTACGAAAGTAAATCTGAAGTTTATCTAGGTGGTCCTGGATGTATTTAGTAGGATTTTTATGGTGAAGGAGGAGGCAAAGATAGCAGTGTCATTTGCGTATATTGCCGTGTGCGCGTTCTTCGATTTTGGCATGTCGTTAATATACATATATGATAAAAAGGAGAAGAGCCACGAGTATGGTATCATTGTCAATGATAATCTCTTTTAGTAGCTTGAAATCCTCAGCAGTGTATCAAAGTTTGTCAGTAATTCATAATGGAAAAAAAAAACATCAATGAGCTTGGAAAATCCTTGAAAAAAATATTTTTACCAATTATTAACCTTTCAAATACCACTCATCTTAGGCAAAACTTATTTTTTACATCATCACAATTCTGAAAGATATTTAGGTGGCCTCACTTAGATGAACCATCTTGTATACTTGTACAAGAAAAGTATTCGTTTGAACATAGTATGTAAAAAGATCCGATTTTGTGTGCAATTTCAGGTGTGTAAGTTACATGATTCACTTTGTATATATGTATATGAATAGTTCAATTTGTCTTGTAAAAGATAAATAAATTAGCAATCGTCTTCAGTAATCTCAGTATAATAACTTCAGTAAATTCAGTATTTAATATTCTTTAATAGTTTGATATTTCTTAATGCTTCATTTACTTTTGTTATTTTACTTTTCCTTTGCTACTCGAAAAGCATAAAACTCTATATTCATCGCAGATATTTTGTTTCTATATTTTTTAAAATTTGCAAAGTAATAGTTCCATATGTTAATGATTCTTGTTTGTAATATCATTTATAGTGTTATAAACAATTTGTTTCAAAAATTCCGACTGAGCAACGTTTTCACAGTATACATTGAGTATCGTGCCGCTAATAGGCGGCATGTCTTAAATGCTTGCATCTCGATAACAATTTATGCGAATATAACAAGTTTATAATAAATTATTATTAATATATTATAATTATTATAAAAGTTATTATAATGATATTTCGAAGGCGTTTGAATGTCACGTACAAAAAATGTAATAAAAAGTATAAAATTTAAATTTAAAAATTTTAACATGACCTTTACAGGATGTTTCAATGTTATTGCAAGATCAGGTGTCTCTCTTATAACATTTTTTTTCGTATTATTCATATTTGTCAAGATATTTTACTGTTCATAGATAAACCGGACACGCTGTATATCTATATTAAACGAAAGAATTTTAAACAATATCGACATTATATTTAACATGTTGTATAATATTTTATCATAGAAGCGATATTAAAAAAGAAGATATTTAAATCGAAGACAAGATACAATTATAGGAGAAAAGAAAGTTGCGATATAGCTAGTATGAAAATCTACGTAATATAAATATAATAACTATAAACTATTCAACGTCTTTAAATGTAAAAATAATATTTTTGTAGAGCCTTTAGCATCCAAAGTAAAAAATTATAGATATAAAAACTATAGATATATTTAAAAATATATTTAAAAAAGTGTTATATTATAACCGAATTACGTAAAACAATATTAATATTAACATTTTCTAATTGAAATTAGTTTAAACGAGGTATTCAGTATATTGTAATGAAGTATGTGTTCAATGCAATTATTCAATATTAATTGCGATAAACAATAAAATAATAAAAAATTTAATAATAGTCACTCAAAATGTGATTTCCAACAGAATGATCCTATAATACAGGATACTGAAAATTTTGTTTCGCATATTGACATATTAAGAAAGAGCAACTTAATAACTACAAATAAAATTTTTATAACTAATCTAACTTTAAAATCTGCAGAAAATGAGAAAAGGTAATTAAAATGTTTTAACATTTTGCATGTTGATATAACATGTGTTTTAACATAATTGCCTTCAAAAATTATATATCTTCAATTATTTATTCTGACTTCAACTAATTATTTATTCTGAAAAGTATTATTTACTCTGATGATATATTACGATGAAAATTATTTAAGTATTAATAGTTAATGATTATACAAAAGTACAATACAAGTATATACAAAAGTATAATCATTAAATATTGCAAAATTAAAAATGTGACGCAATCTAAAATAAAAAATTCGAAATGCTTAAATTTATTATACATATATAAACTTATCTATTATTAATATTTTTACTAAACTGAAGACAAATTCATTAATTCAAAAAAAAGATCATACAATATAATTTAATTAGGTCTTAATTATATTTTATTTGAAATTTTATATTTTAAGAGATATTTGATTGATATCACATATCGTATATTAACTGAAATAAAAAAAAAAGATACAAGAAGAACTTGAAATTTAAATTGAAATATACATAATAGTATAACAAAGATTTGTTTATAATACATTTGCAATAAAACTACATACATATAGCAATATATTGCCAAAAAATTGTCGAAGTTAAAATTCTTTAATAAATGCTATATATCTACATTTAATCATAAACATTGAAATATTAAATTTTCGATTTCAATTAGCAATTTTAGAAGAAAAAATATCTTCTGAACATCTTTTACCCATTGATGTAAAAATGATATACAAACATCTTTGAAAAAATAATTTCAGATTTGCGAAAATGGGGGCTTCAATTCTTAAAATAACATCAAGTGGATGTTGTTTTACGATTTTTTTTTTACAATATTAACAATTTCTTAAAAATCGAATAATTTAATGTTCGAATATTCATGGGAGTATTATATATATGTTATATTTAAAGTAATTTCAATAACTCCAGTGGTGTTAAATATTACTAAGAATACTAAATTTCATAAAAAAAAAGATATGCAACAAAACTATAAAACATAAAACATTATTGAAATGGTTGAAACATTATGACCCTACAACTTTAATCATTATTATTTATACAAAAATAAGATTTTCATGCAACATAATTTTCATCTAAATTGCGATAATTGTTATGTTTTGATTATTATGTTTCTAAAACGTAATATTCTCGACCTTGAGAATCGTCTATTGAATCGTCTTAAAGTTTTATCGTAGTTATAGGAATGTGTTATCGCAGTTACAGAAATGAATTTATTAACAAAGTTTTCAAATCTCTCAAATCATGGCTATTTCATAAAACTGTATATAAAATATTATTATATAAAAAATACTATTATATAGAATGTATAAAAAAGCAATAATGAAAAAAAAAAGAAAATCATTAACGTACTATAATTTTTTTTGCATATCTTGTAGTTTTATTGCGAAATGTGAAAACGACTGCACACAAATAGATTAAAATCATTTTTTATTTTTTTATTACCCTTTATAATTCTGCGCTCTTCTGTAATTTCGTTTTTTAAATATTGAATAAGATACGTAATATGTAAAATTCCAAAAATTTAATATTAATTCTGATATATTATTTTAACACAATTATTATTTACAAATATTTTAGTTAAAAAATTAATAGCAAATCGGAAATAAAAGTTTAACTTGAAGATTATTCTCGGAATCAACTAAATGTAAGTACTTAAATTATATATTCCAAACAAGTCATTTTTTCGTATTATTTCATAAATTAAAATTATTATAAATTAAAGTTTTCCATTGAAGTATGATAAATATAATTCAAAACAGCCTTAAATATTTTAATAATTAAAAAGATTTTTATTAAAAAATAAAACTCTACATTTATCTTCAATTAAAATTTCCTTTTAAATATGTCTTCAAACGATATATATTATTATTAATTTTTTTATTGAAAATAAATTTTCAATACATTTTTAAATGGATTTTCTATTTTGTATTTGTAGTCTATTATAATACGAAATTATTACTTCATTATTATTATCTTAATATACATGGTGTTCATTGCTACGAATGATATTGTTACAAAAAATTAATCAACATTCAATCGCTAATAAATTACAATATTAAAAATCATTAAAAAGTTTTTTCAGTAAAAAATCAAGTTTGTTTTTATTTTTGTAAATAACATTGTAAATATTTTTCAATAACTTTCAATAACTAAGTCATTCTGAAATGTAATTTTATCAATGCAATATAGGTCAAAAATGCATGAAAATGTATTTCTTTTTTTATACATTCAGTTACAAAACATTAAACATACAACTTATTTAACAAAAAAAAGTCATTATATTCAAAAAAACTTTTAACTAAGTTGAAAACAAAAATTTTCTTTAATGGAATTTTATATTAATTTATGCTTTCTATAAGAAATTTAAAGATGTAAATATACACAAATATACCCAATGTTTAATAGAGGAAATAAATTTTTGTTTGTGTTCAGTTTCCTCAATTATATTCCCAAAAATATAGAAGTATAGCATAAAGATCCATAATCTATATAATAACATCGCTAATATATCTATAATCTTTATAAAATTTTTTGAGTTGTAAGAATAACAATTTTGTATAAGTCGAATTCAAGAAAATTCAACTTATAAGAATCGGAGGTAATTTCTATAAATCAAAGTTTAATCATTGATGCTTTTACAACTCGATATATACACCTCATTCGCGTTTTCTTATACGGTACAATTTATAATTACACAGATTTTTTTACATATTTTAATCACATGAATATTTTACAATTTTTTTCACAGTTACACAGTAAAACGATGTTTAATTAAAAGTTAAATTATAATAAAGTACAATTGAAAATATGTATTAATTCATGTAATTCATATATATACAGAAAATAATAGTACAAAAGATACATTGAACGATAACATATAACGATACTTTCCAGTATCACTATTTCAGTAGCAAGAAATCGAATTCACTGTATAATATAACGAAAAACGATAATGAATAAAACACTGGCTTTTATAGAAGATATTAACTTTTTTTATTTTTCTCAACAAACATTTTTACACGATTTTTTATACGGAACGCATCCGATTGCGAAAAACAAGACTTAGGTGTATGCTATGACGAAAAATCGTATTTCAAGTCGTATCAATCATATCACTAATCTTTATGTGAGTTATATAATATAAAGTGCCATTTATTTTTACAAATAATTAATTGACCTACAGAAGCTAAATTTGACTTTGTGTATTAATGTACTAGGTATTAGGAAATAAAAATAAAGATAATCATGATTTTTTTATTGAAAAAAAACTTTTCGACAATATTTAGTATTGCAATTTATTATCGATTAGAGATTGACTAATTTTTATTTGGAACATTCTCTTTCGATTGAATTATCAGAAACGTCTGTATATTCATCGATATTCGAATTTAAAAAAAAACAGTTAAATTAAAAATTAATAATATCTAATAAATAACTCCCATGACTTCTATCATCAATTCAATTAATTCAAAAATTTTTCTTTCAAAATTATTTTCATAATATTCAATAACTAAAATTATTTCTAAAGCAGCAACTCAATTTGATGCACGTTAATAGCGCGCACATTTATATTTCTCGCAAGGAAAAATTTATTTATATATATATAGTATATACTGACGTGTATAAATATTTGGACATTTCTAAATTATTGTAATATAAAATACAATTCAAATTAATCTCTTTAATTTTATTTTAACAAATATAATTAATAAATATTAATAAAAAGGACAGCTAATATAATAATTGGGTAACTAAGAACTCTGAAAAGTGACCTTAAGTATATATGTTCATTGTTGAAATTTCAGAACATGAAGCATTAACTTAACAAAAGCATTAAAAATGAATGAAATTTAAAATTATAGAAAATTAATAGCAGAAAAACGGTCGAAATTACAAAAATATCAAGATTTTAATGGAATTATACCAAATGTTCAATTATTTATACAAGAAAATATATTCATGCGTGAATTTTAAAATAAGAATTTTATATATCTATAAGAAATATTGAGAAATATAATATTCTAACTTAAAAACATAAATATGAACTTAAACACATTACAATGAATTTAAAAATTCATTGATAATAAAGATTATATTAATTTTCACTCAAAGTATTTAAAAATAATTTTTCAGTCTTGTAATCTTGAAGTTCATTGAAATTATTTATTAGTTCGCTTGAACAACTGTATGAAACCATAACGAAACGAATGTTAGCAATAAAAATTTTATTAAAAGTTTTATTTTTCATTGATAAGTTATTTCTGAAATAAATAGTAGTTTTATATGTAATTATATGAGCTATTTTTGATCCGATAGCAATCCAGAAAGGGGATGATTCTACATGAAAAAATTAATCGAAAAAAGAAATAAATTTTGTTTTATTTAAGTTCTCTTTTTCGAAAAAATTAAACTTAAGGCTTCGTGTTTGAAATATCTAATTTTTATCAACTATCATATTTGAATTTTGCTATTTCTAAACTGAAATAGAAACGAACAGAAGATTATTCTACCTGCGAAAATAAGTATGAACTATAGAAAAAATTCTTCTATTTAAAGCCTTGTTTACGAGAATATGAAGTTGAATACGTGTTTGATTAAGAATTGGCTTGATACAGGTGTATGTAATTAATTTTCAAATATAATTTTATCGAAAATGAAGCGTCTTATGAAAAAATTATACTTTATTTTCTTAATTTATTTTTAAGAACATTTGATAAAATTTCAAACTCAATTTTCATAAAAATAAGGCCTTACATAAAAAAATTTTATTCTTCGTTTTTCACTTATTTTTTCATGTATAATCATCTTTTTTTTGTACTATTATATTTGAAACACCATGTATACATATATAGAAAACGTAACACTAGCAATTATTGCAAAAGTGACAAATGTAATAATTTGTATGTATACACTATTTTTATATAGTTTACCTACTAACAGAGATCATAACTTTTATTTGTACTTTTGTAGTATTAACATTAATAGTAATAAAGTAAAATCCATCGAAACTCAAAAGAGTCTATATTATATGCGTATAAGTACGAATAAAAATAAATTGCGTATAAGTACGAAATAAAAATAAATAAATATATATACACATATGTATGTTATATAATGGATAGTAGAAGCTATTTTAGAAATACTAACAATTAAGAAGACTATAGTAAATAGTAATAATGAATGTGTTGCATAAACAGTAAACACTGCCTTGTTTGAACCAGAAAGGCGACGTTAATGACGATGTAATATAACTAAATATTACAATTTGTTTATGTATATATATTGTATTGTTTATTTCACGCAATAAATGACTATGAAATGTTAATATTTTGTAAAATTTTATTATTGTACAATGGTGTTATGACATACAAATATAAAAAATGATTAAATATGTAGTAGCTATAATTTATGTATAAATACTACATATACAAATATTAATGTGTACAAATATTACTTAAAATACAAATATTTTGTTCGAAAGAACTACTCTAATTATGAGTAAATAAATGAAGAAATCCAATATTCTAAATACAGCATTTGAATATATTTACTTTATTTTTAATTATTTATTATTTATTCTAAAAATATTTATTGAATATTATTAATTTATTATACTGAATTTCATTTATTTATTTATATATAGACACACACACAATATATACTTTTTTAAATTTTATACTGTTATAGTAATGTATATTAAAATAGTGATATAATTATAAACAATAACATATTATTAAAATAATCCAATAACAATATTTAAAATTGCTTTTTCATCATTACATCATCCAATATCAATATTTAAAATTGCTTTTGCATCATTACATCATCCAATATCAATATTTAAAATTGCTTTTGCATCATTAGTATTTCATATTTTACATAATTTCAGATTTTTATAAATTTCATTATTAATAATTTACAAAATTAAAAGAAAAAGATAAAAAAGAATTTTGAATAATTTCCAATTTTAGTTCCTAAAACCAAATTTTTAATCTCGAATATAATAATGTTTCTATATACATACGTAAACATATTAAAATTTATGAAATGATACCATATATAAAATAAAAGCATCTTTCCGCTAAAACTATAAATTATTGGTTGAAATTTAATGTTCCAATTATAATTATTATTTTAAAGTATTTTCAATCAATATTTCTTTCAAGATGTTAAAAAAATATACTGTTTCTTTCTTTCACTTTTACTGCTTTTAAAGCCAACAATGAAGGCGAGTTATGGCCTGTATCTGTTTTTTGAGATTTCTGAGATCCTTTTGGATTATAAAAAATCTCAAATACCAGATTTGAAATATCAAATCTTTGGTAGAGTCATCAATCCGTGTCATAAATCTCAGAATTTCCACGCGATTGTCAAAATGAATGACACTGACAATGAGTAAAAGTGAAAATTTCCCTTCATCGTTAAATTTCTGTCTGCATGAAGAAATTCAGTATCCCTTTCCAGAAAGATTTTTCCTACTGAAGAAACCAATTTTCCTCGAGGACGAAATGCGGGAAGATCAGGCAGAATTTTAAATTCTCAGATACAAAAAGAATCTCTCCGACATTTTTTGGTGTAGTTCACAAATAAAGTATAAACTCACTGATAATCACCTTTTTTCAATGGACACAACGTGGATAATCCCGAGCACAAAAAAGATGTGACAATAGAGTTCACTGTTGAATCAAATGAATTCAACATCTTTACAATTTTATGTTATTTATGAAATAAAAATTTTAAAAAAATGAATTTATATATGTATGGAGTATTTTGAATATATTTATATATTGAAAATACAGCGATTTAATACACTAAACTAAGAAAAAATTTTATTGAGTTGTAGTTTATTTTATGTTACAACGATCTTTCAATTCCTTGGCGAACTGCAAATCAAAATCGAATATTATTTATGAAAGTCCTTCCCGGAAATCTATGAAATACTAATTAATAATATTGAAACATTTAACGATATTGATCAAAATTATATAAAATTATATAAAATTCTGTGTGCATATGAGATTCAAGTCCGATTCAGCTCTGTTCTTAAATAGACACGTTGATTGAGTTTGCACAAAATTATTTTACAATAAGTATGTTTCTCTGGTGTGCTCGTCCTTTGAAATTTCCTTAATGTTATGAGAATTTCTAAATTCGAGAAATTTCCTCTAGATAGTATACATATGAAAATAACATATGTACATATATATGAAGTACTATCCTTTCGCAAATCTCGAATTTATGACATAACCGACTATCGAAGACGAAACAAAATGAAATTCGTAAGTTTGTATTGAACGTATTGATTAATTGTATTGAAAGTAATGAATAATTGGTATTGCTGGTAATACCAAAAATATATTTTTTCGAAAACAACCATTCCTTGGCGAATATGTCATAAACCGAACTACGAAAATCCTTGTGTATTCGATTTCGTATAATGGAAACCACAATAATGAGAAATATAATTAGTACAGAAGAAAAATTTTCTGTAATACTAAGATTTTTAGCCATAGAGAAAATTTATGAAGATTTAAAATTAGTACTGCAGTTTCATTTCTATTATTGTGTAATTCCCGAAGTATGTACTGATATTTTTGTGATTGTACAGATAAAGGTCGCATGTTACATGTTTTCATTTTCGAGATATGTGTATTATCAAGAAAACCTAAGTGACCTTTATAAGCACTAGACACTTCTATACGTTTCATTTGCAAGTTTTCTTGTTAATAACATGCTACCTATTTATTTTTTACCTGATTATGAAATGTAGACATTAGTTGAATTGAACATTAAAGTAATTACAATTTAATGGAGTTCCTGAAATCCTTTTCCAAGAGAACAATTCATTTGGCTTCTTGAGATTTTTGTCCCTTGTGATGCATAATACACTATATAATTTAACATTATATATAATATTAAATCTTGTTTAATACATGCACAATATAATTATATAATATAATAGTAATAATAATATTATTTATACTATTTTACAAATTTTGATTTATAACTGCATGTAATTTTATTTGAACGTCATATTTACAAATAACCACTAATTACATAATAAATTATAAATATTAGAATTCCTTAATAATAATTCCTTAATATAATGTATAATATATAATTCTATATATAATTGTAATACATGATTTTAAAGATGACATTGTTACATCATTGAGAATATGGATTGATATTAAAATTGTTCAATAGTCAAACAAATCAGTAAAACAAATTAATAAAATATTATTTTTAACATATATAAAATATTTAGCCTTTTTACAATGATAACAATTAATAACATCTTAAAATTAAATTGAACATATTAAATTAAAAATAATTCAGTGCTGAATTAACTGTAGTTATCATTTTATTTATTTAGATCAGTTTCCATTTTAATATTTGTCAGTTATTTCCATTTAACTATCAAATATTATCTAATTTATTAAATATTTTACTTTTTATAATTCTAATATTATAAATTTAATATCTTATTGTAAAAATTTAATAAAATAATGCGATACAATATTATTGAATTTATAGCATAATAAGTTATTAAATTTATACTTCCTTTTATTAAAAAAATGAACTATATATTTTTACTTAAAAAAATGAATTTCTCTTTAATTAAAAAGAATTTAACTAATAAATATAATTTAGTATTATAAATTCAATTCAAGAATTAATTAATAATATACATAATTATTTTTTAAAGTAAATAAAAAACTAAATGAGTAATTAAAATAAAATACTTATTTTAATAAAACTAAATTTTTCTTTAGTAATAAATAAAAATGATAAATAAATATTTAACTTTTAAAAAAATGTATTCACATTAAATAGTGAAAATAAAATGGTTACAAAACTGAAACATAAATTATACTATTATCTTAAGTTTGTGTTTCCAGTAAAAAATACACAAATGAAATAAATTTTAAATAAATTTTTAATATCACTTATTTTACAAACTTACTTATAGCATATAATTTGATTTAATTTGATTCAGTCTACATTTGTAATTTTCACAATGAAATTTAAAATTTTATATTTGTATTTTGTAGAATAAAATAACACCACTATTATTTTATATCAATTTGGATTATTCTGATATTTTATCAATATGATAAACATAGTATAAATATTTACTTACTTACATAATATCAGTACTTATTTACTTTATTTTATAAAGATTTATTCAATTTAATTAAAAAAAAAATTTATTACAAGAACAATTTTTAATTTTTATACAATATATTATTCATTTACAGATTTAAAAAATATAACAGAATAATTTATGGTAATTTTCATCATAGAAACTTAATATCCTATTTCTATGTAAAAAATATTTCAATTTCTATATTCAAAATATAAAAAATATTATTTCTTTTTCTTTGTTTTTGAAATATAAAATGTGTTATTTTAGAAAAATATATAAAATATTACAAAATGTTTCAAAACATTAATAACAAGGAATGTCTCTGTATTGCAAATAATAATCTATTTTATTTTGTTTCAAAAATAATTTTTACAATTTATTATTACTAAAAAATAACTTACATTATTTTTTAACACATATCATATATTATAATACATCCATGATAAAAGTATACATTTCATTTAATTCTAACAAAATATGAATAAATATACTTTAGACGTATTATTATAAAAACATTTTTTCTCTTAATTCATTTAATGAAATTGTTATTTTCAATTAGTTGAAAATAAACGGATCGTAGTTTATAATTTATTTACAAATATTAAAATTATATATAAAATTTCATTAAACTTTTATAATTTTCAATTGCAAAAATATGCATTGTCAAATCATATTTTTTAATTTATTGTAAATTGAATAATCAAAATATTAGTTAAAATTTTCTAAATATCCATTATAATGATATTAACACATATCCAATTTATTGTTAGTGGGTGGTGCATTTAATCCACCAATATCACCAGATTCTAGTTGTTTAAGTAAACGAAAGAGAGCTGCAGCTTCCCTAATACGGCTAAATTCTATGCAAAAAGCTTGCACTTCGATAAAAAGTTCTTTCACATTTATAATTTTGTTCCTGATTAAAGATTGCAAGAAGACACAAACTAAACGCACTAAACGATTCTGCATATAACGATCTTTTATAGTTTCACAAGTAGAGATACAATTACTAATGTATAAATGAACAAATTCCGTAGGTAAATCTACAGTAGTAGTTAGTCTATTGACCACTTCCATTGAATGAAGTGACATTTCCATATTTACCAAAACACTAAAATATTCTGTTATTTGACTTGATTGCATCAGTTTTAACAAAACTTCAATTGCTATCAAAGGGTTATTTTCAACTAAATCTGGTAGTTTTCCTGGAGTAAGACCAATGTGATATACCAATTTTGGATCTCTGTCTAATTCATTAACAAGATGCTGTTGTTGCTGTAATGTCAATACACTTTTAAATGCCTTGCCCATTAATCTACGAGCTTCTGCACCAGCACAATTTGAAACACACATATTAGTGTCATATTCAATTGTAAATTGAGATGGTTCTGTAACATTAAACCATGGTAATTCGTCAACTGAGCGATACAGAGGAGGTACTAATCGTAAAAATTCAGGTTGATAACTTTGACTATATAAAGGTGGATCATTGGCAATTAAAACTTCAGTCATGCTTTTTGTTGCATTTTTATCAATCTCTGTTACTTTAGAATGATCCATATCAGATAAGATCACAGAATTTCCACACTTGGCAATGGAAGGTAATTCTGAATGGCGCTCTGCTAGTTGTACTTGCAAATTACTTAAGTCAATAGGTGGTGCAGATACAAAATACAATTCATCCACAATTTGCCTTGGAGTTTTCTTTAAAATGTCCTTTTGATTATAACCCAGTAAACTTATTAAAAGATTTTTTTCACATTGTGATAAAACTAGTATATGTTCTGAAAAATTAGCCTTTGATACTCCATTACTTGTATCTTCTTGAAATTTTAAAACTTGGACAAAAATAGGAGCAAATGGTGTCGAGGCCAGAGTTTCTCCTCTATAAAGATCAAACAACAATGCCACTGCTATCACACGTTGGACATTTTTTGGCAATAAATCTATATGTTGTAAAAGGAGGACTAATGTCATTCCTACTTTGAACCGATCTTCTTTTGAAAATGTTTGATGTAACTGGTTGCAAAGATTCTCCAAACTCGTATCTAGATTTTCTTCTTCGAGGATATCCAATAATTTTGTTAAATCTTTCGGTGTAAGTGTCATGATGTCTTAGTAACAAATTGAACTAAGTTACAGCACCCCGATTATATTTTCTTTTTACAAATATATTCATGAATATCGAGGTTCAAATACGGTAATTTTTTCTTTAAATTAATAATTATGTACAACATTATTTTTTAACTTGTAGCATGTTACTATACATCCATTTAGTTTTGTTTCATTTTGTAGATTATGAGTCGTCACTTTATAGATTATGATTAGAATAGCGTATAACCTATATATTCAACTAAAAATAGCGAACTGTTTCTATTGCAGTGCGGAACTGACAATGAGTATAGGTCACAAAACTTCAGAAAAAGCAATAGAAACTGTATATCTCAATAACACCAAACTTCAGCGCTATCTATTTCAGTATTTCTATGGCGCTAATTTCAAAATTCATATGTATTCATTGTAAGTATATAATTTCATACATTTGTTTATTTATAATATTCATTGTATTTGTTTATTCATATGTATTCATTGTAAGTATATAATTTCATACATTTGTTTATTTATAATTAATATTTTATAAATCTACATCTATAAATCTATTTATAATTAATGTTTTAAAATATTCTATCTTTATCTTTTTTGTCATTTTATTGTTAATTAATTTAAAACTAAGAATAAATACATATTATTACATCAATAAATAATATTAAAATTATTATTCACCCAAAAAAACATAAAGAGTAATTATTAGATCGATAAACATTACTAATCGTTAATTAATTAATAATTAATTACTAAATTTTCTTTAATTATAATATATATATATATAAAATATATATGTACATCCATGGCTACTTAAAATCAATTTTGAACATATCTATAATCTAAGTTTAATTTAGTAAATTTAATAATTTATTTAACATATTATTTTTTAATTATAAATAAGCAATATATATACTAAATTCTTAACTACATATCTGAATCTATCTTTTTATTAATTATTTTCTTCAATGCATATTTTTTAGTTTCATAATTATTTAATATTGCAGAACATTCTACATGCATTAAATTTTAATTTTTGAAACGAAAACGAAATTTTTTTAGATTATAATTTATATTCTTTTGTCTTAGAATTTTCGGTGTATAGAAACTAAACCACGATCTGATGCATATAAATTAGGAAGAATCATGTAGAAACGGCACATTATGACATATTCGAAATAATTAAGTTTGCTGAGCGAATAAAGTTTGATTATTGATAATTTAGGAAATTTATAATTAGATATTGACTGTGCTTTACGATAATTTTCAAACAATATTTTGCATTTTTTGGCTAGTAAATCATTACGTGTAATCTAAAATTTAATTAACAGTAATCTTCATAAAAAATCAAAATGAAATTAATTTTTATACCCTAATAATTATACCCTATTCCTTTTTTTATTGATTAACGCGATAAGTGTAACGCTTGAAATTTTCATTTTTTTAATTGCTTATATAATATATCGACATTAATTTGTCTAAATTGGCATGTTAATTATTGCATTATATGTATTTTTTTAAATACATTTTACCAAACGTAATACTATTGACAAATACTGTCGATCAAGGATTACGCTTGGAATTATTCTTGAAAAGCGATTTGTATCAATAGCACGTTTATAAAAACACTTTATAAAAGTCAATCCATATAAGAATCATTTCTTTACACGCCTACGGCTTATATTCGTGCAATACTTCTAGGCTAGATATGAGAAATACGGTCAGCTCTGAAACGGTGAAGGAATGCCAGAGTCCCCCACTGATTTCGCATACTCGTTCCACTCCTGCCCCCGGCCCTCAGTAAATTGTGCAGAGATGGAATCCCCACTTCATAGGCAGAAGCACCTGTTGCGCAGCTACCTGTTTTACTCGATCCATGGGGCCGTTCTCTCGTTTCTCTTTCTCTTGCTGCTTTTCTTTCTCTTTCCCTTCAGTATCGTGCACGGTGCCACGGTAGTAGGACGGTCTTTGATCGCGGTGCTGATTCTTTAGTAAAGGGCAACGACTTTACAAAGTGAAAATAATGTCTTCTTGTGCACGTCGAATCGAATCGCGGTGAACAGTGCAAAGTCTAATTTCGTTCGAAGATTCAACCCGGAGAAAGAAACAGTGGGTCCACTGCAGCAGCCAGATTGGAAATGCATCGGAGAAGAGTTTAAGAAGGAGCAATGGAGGACGAGCCGCGGGATACCTGTTTCGGGGCAGGAAATGTGGCAGGGGCTGTAATCGGTACTTTCATTACAACGATTCTCCTGCTGCTAGTTGCTGCGTTTCTTTACAAACAGTGGCGTAAACAGAGGGGTAAGTTCTCTGTATTTTTTTTCGTACATGTATGTATATCATCACCTGCCGGTAATAATGTATCGTGAAAGTCGTAATGACAGATCGTGGTTCGCATTTTGCTGTCTTGCGCTCGCTCGAGCGCGCTCTAGCTGTTCGAGCGGCAGACGTTCTTGCGACAACTACATAATTTGGAAAACCATTATTCTTTATCATTGAGAATAACAACTTATCGTGCTTGCCGACTTATACTTTTACACTACAAATATACATAAACCGAATGGAATTTGTTGCACGATAAATTGGAATTCATTGCTACAGCGTTACTTACCCGCAACGTTTCAATAGAAACATACCAAACGCGCGATTCAAGAAACTCCACCCTGGCATGCGGAACAATAGATAATTGCGTGCGTGTTTTCTAATCGATCGATCGAGACTTGAACAATTCGAGCACAGATAAATTGACGGGTGAAAGAAGTACACGTGTATTCCCGTAGCAAAGGAATCTTTCAACGTAAAATGAAATGTCACATCAAATGAAAATGTAAAACTGATTGACCTATTAAGTAAATCAATTTGTCTTCGAAAAATTGTTGCAAAAGTTTAATACGAATAGGTAGATTATGATACATATATCAGGATAAAAAGAGAATCTAAAAAAAATATACTTTGATATTTCATAAATTCTATCAGTGTGCCGCATATTATAAACCGTTTCACTATTGCGTCGCAATTGATGCGTATATCCACGCAAAAGGTAGACCTTGAAGTGCCACTCGAGAGACACAATAAGACACGAAAGTCTAGCTCGATACACTGGAATCTCTATCTGGCGGAATGATGTTTGCAAATTAGAATGTAAAACAGCTCCTACAAAATATGCATTCTTTACCTCGGTCTCGACTTTCAGGATTAAACGATGTAATACACGTGGTATGTTATATCGACATAGAATCCAGATAAATATTGTTTCTTCATTTCAAAAAATATATGATAAATATGAAAATAGTATGAGAATATTGACAATAATTTAAGATTCAAAAATTGCAAATACTGAGATATAAACCAGTTCTTTCAAACATTTTTCCAGTCCTTCTTTCTTTTCTCTTTTTGTCTAGGAACGAATAGTTGAAATAAACTTATGTAACTGTACCGTACCGTTCGATATATGTAAATGTAAATCTCAACGATGTAAATTTTTACTGTATAATACATTTATTTGTAACTGGAAAAGATTTGAGCGTTTTGATACTTTTTTAATACTTATAGTTAATATTCTTAATATAATTTCATTGTTAGATTAAAGATGAAATTCAGTAGAAAATTTCTAGAAACAATTATTACCGACAGTTAGAGGAATGTTTGTGTAATCGTAATACACTTTAAATGTATCTATAGAACATTACGTACTGCAGTAAATATAGTAAGACTCAATTCAGATTATGTAATAGTCTGTCCAAGCGGTTTTTTTCGAGATTGAAACTTGTTCAATAAATGATTATTTCTTTCGTCATTAAAATAATAGAATGATCAATTACAAACTTATCTTTACGGTTATATAATCACCATTAGTTGATCAAGTCTAAATTTCTGTACTTTGAACTTCTATCAGTCGTTAATGAAAGTTCGCATACCAAAAGTTAATTGGATTTATAAATATTTATTAATATTAATATTGTTTAAAATTTAAATCACGCACAAAATTAATTCATAAAAATGAGCATTTTTCCTATTAAAAAAATAAACTATTAAAAAAGATTTAATAAATCGAAGTTATAATAAAAATATATATTAAGCTATCAATTGAAAATATAAATGAATAATCATAACCATGTAATTATATCTGTTTAAAATAATGTTACTACACCTGTCCTATCAATATATTTTATACTGAATTAATGAAATTTGAGATAATCACAACCAAAATGATAAGTATTTTTAGTTGAAAACATTTGAGTTATTCAATAAAAATAATAATTAGTATAATAATAAATATTTGTAAATAACTTATATTTAGTATTGATTAACTTTTATATAGATATATATACAAAATTGACATTGTTGATAAATTGAGTCTGTTACTCACCTCTCTAATACAGTTAAATATTGACAACGTTTATATTCAAACGAGAAATCAATCGTTTATTATTTTGATATTGTTATAACTATATTATAAATACGACTTTATGTTTATATAAAATTTTTTTTCTTATTGATAGTACATGCTGACAGACATTGTTTGGAAGAATAAAAATGAAACCCTATATATTTAAGGTATTTTTAACGGATAAATATTTTTGCAATATATAAATTGTAATTATTATTCATACAGAAAGACAACAAAATTTAGTCTATTTTTGTTACAAATTATTATAGACGATTTAATTTGCTGTGAAAATTTGAATGATAATAAAACTTATTGATTGTAAAAATGATCTATTGAAATGAATGGAAGAAATTGATGAAATGGAGAAATTGAATATTATATCATCTTGTGTTTTTTTTTTTTTTTTTTTTTTTTTTTTAATTTAAAAAAGAAAACAGTAGAAGTACCAAAGTATCGCTACTGGATTAATTTTTCTCGTGCAGTTGCAAACGGTTAATTAACACAAGCGTGTAAACGAACCTCGACGGATACGTGCAGCAACAGATTGCTGTGTTTGCGGCACGAATGAAAGGACACGGAGCAACGCTATTGCCACTGTCAATAAAACGTAGAAACCTACTACGAACGATAACGTCGACGATTCGCAAATAGGATCGCGAGGATCGAAATAGTTCTCCCCCCTCCCCCCCTAACGTTATTCTCTCCTCCGGTCTCTCTTATTTTCTCGTGCTCTCAAACGGTCAATTTCAAACATACTTTAGACATCACCAGCGATCGAATCCGCGAGAAGAAAGGAGGCTTTGCTCGCAAACTCAGCTTCCGTGTACTTGCGCGATTTCTCAGTCTGTTCGTCGAGATCCTTTCCCTCATTCTTCATACGGGAAATAAAACTTTCGTTGAAGTAGGGTGAATCGTTGTGACGTTAATTGGACCATTTTGCGAGAAGATTTTTTTTTTTTATTTCACCTCGCGAGACGTGAAGTTCAAACGTGTTAAAATTATAAATTTATTTCTTAATATTATTATTTTATTATTTCATATTATTATATTATTATTTCTTTCAAATTTATTTTGTTAAATTTCTTTTTAGAGATTTTCTGGAGAAGTTCGTTTGTTTTTGAATATTATTTTGCAGTTTCACAGTTTGCTCGAAGATTTCTTGAAACGGGTATATACTTTGAAAATGGAGACTTTGATGAAGTGTAGAAAATTTTTCAATCTTTCTAGAAAAAGATTTTGCGAAGGTAGTTTTATTTAGAATAGTTTTATTTGGAATATTTGATTTTATATGCAAAATATAATTTGATGAAATTTATGGAAATGATAATTTTGTGGATCTTTGTACGTTTATGATCGGAATAATTTATTGCATTGTTGGTTAGATTACAGTCGATTGTAAATAATTATTTTTACATAAAATGTCTCAATAAACAACAATTTTAGAGATCAACACTGGACTAAATCGTGAAGTTTGTGCGACTGAATCGTAAAACTTATGTCAGAAAAATTACTATACAGGGAATAAGAAAAAGTTCATAACATAGTAAAGAATTTATAAATCATCCAGATGGAATTTCCACGAAAAATCGATCGCTTCGATAACTCCGCTTAACTCCCCTTTGCGCTGGCAACTGACTGCGGACCTTAACGAGCGACCGAATCGTATACAACTCGTTGCTTTCTTTCTCTTTTGAACTTCTCGGCATCTCGATATCACGATGGATAGAAATTATTAGAAACTGATAAATTTATTATTTGCTTAAATATATACTTAAAACTGCGAAAATGTTGCGCAATTTTGAGAAAAAAAAAAAAAAATTCTCGACGCGCGTGGCAAGATGTTCAACATTCCAATATTCGTCGTAATGCATCCTGATCAGCACCGATCTTCACCTACCTCGCAACAAGAATAAACTTCGCGTCGTAGAATCATAAACAAATTTCCACGAGCTGTGTCAGTATGTTTCTACTCGCTCAACATTTCACGCGATAAAAGCAGAACGAACGAACGTACGAACGAATGGGACGAAATGTAGCCAGCGTCGTGTTGTAGCTGGGGTATTTTACATGATAAAGGTAGAATGAATGGGGCCAAATGAAATATCGTATTTTGCTCTCGGCGTGGATGATGCGCGGAGGATTGGCTGGTGGATCACGATCCGATTCGCGATCGATTGGAAATTGTACATCTCTGTCTGAGGCTGGCAAACATCGCCAGTTCTTCTACGCTGCGAGAGATTCGTTTCGACAGGGAGCGGCATTGCCGTGGTGCGTGGTACGGGAAGATCACTCGTCCCGAGATTACTCACACTTGCATATCCATCGTGTTCCTCGTACGTGGCCGTACCACGAACTGATAGTCACGTGCGTGGACGTCACCACCGGACTCACACGTGCGCGCACCGTGGGCACAAAAATTGACCGTGGGCAGAGGCCACTCTTTTTCCATGGTGGCGTAATCGTTTCCTGCCTCTCCGTCTCTCTCTCTCTTTCGTTCTCTCGGTTCCTTCGATTTCGAACAGCGGCTTGATCATCGAGAGTTTGCTCGACCTCTGGAAGAAAGCGAACCTTGCCGAAACGCGTCGATCGCGATGAAAATAATTAGGTTGCAGGCAAATGATTAAATCATCACGAGACTTTTGTTCGCTGTTCGCGACTGTTGCTGACGATTTTCGAGACAGATATTTTGCTTGACACTCGTTTGTAATGGGTCGAAATGTAAATCGGAAGATGAGCGACAAAGAAGGAACTATTAACCTAACTGGATCTCTATCAATCCTTATTTACGAAAGTAAATTTATATAAAATTCAGTTTGAGCAGCAAATAAGATAGATTACACTAACATTTCTTTTCTAAACGTATGTCATATTAAAATGTACGAAAAATTTATTAAAAATTACTTTTTATCACTTGACACAAAAACGGAATTTGCTTGTTGTGAAGCAATGAAAAGTAATTTAAAAAAAAAGGTGGTTACAATTATGGAATTTCTAATGAAACTCAGTATGCATTTCGAGTTAGTTCTCTCTCTCTCTCTCTCTCTCTCTAGGCAACCGGATGTTGCCTAATCGTGATGACGCTTCCATTCGAAACGCCATTTCTCTCGCTGAGTCGCCCCTCGTAAATTATACAGCTTCCGTAATATATTTCCCAAATATTGCCGCTGTTCACATTCCCAAACTACCTTCTCCGCCTTCCCTTAATTTATTTCCACTAAAATGAAAAACAACGTGGCGTTGAATTTCATCAGCCACGTCGTTGAAGCAACGTTCGCGCAGCAAGCAACCGTCTTCAAACGTTAATTCAACAACTTTCACGCCGCGTTATCGTCCAACGAACATTTTGATTACTCGCGACGCGTGTCACCTAACGAGTGTTTGTGAATTTCCTGTTACAAACGCCCTTCACGGAGGGGGAATTCGTCGTCGATGCTTAATTAATTGTATGAAAGTACGAAATTCAAATTGCAGCTGCAAAAGCAACTTTTCCATCGAGTTCCTCCAATTACAGAAGATAAATGAAAGTAGATGTTAATTAATTATCGCGTTGAATCTACTACTATTGAGATACGAGTCGATCGATCGTCGACGGTTAATTGTTTACTGTTATTTAAATTATGCGCAGCAAGAAAGATGCTTCGCGGAGTGAATTTTCAAGCGGGTGACTCTGCTTGTTAAGAAAATGTAAGCCGGAAATGGGAGAATAAATATTCTTTGTTTTCGAGAATATTAAGCTTGATTGAATTTATCAACTGTAAGTTATTGGACGATTAGAAATGAGCAATGAAATTATTGCACCTGCGAAATTTCTGAAAATTCATATTTAATTATATTTAATTGATAAATCAATTTCTGATTAAATATATTTAACGTCTATTTTCTTGAAAACGAGGGCTTAAGCAAAAAAATTTTGTTCTTTATTTTCAACTTATTTTTTCGTGTAAAATCAATCTACACTCAGCTAAATTCAAAATTGTAATTTCCAAACTCGAGTTTCTTGGAAACGAGGCCTTAAACGAAAAAATTTCGTTTCTTCTTTCCAAATTATTATGTCGTGTAAAACCACCCACTTTAAAATCAATCTAAACTCGTCGAAATTCAAATATTACATTTGGTAAATTTCCAAACTTAATTTTCTTGAAAACGAAGCCTTAAGCAAAAAAATTTTGTTCTTTATTTTCAACTTATTTTTTCGTGTAAAATCAGTCTACACTCGGCTAAATTCAAATATATTTGACAAATTTCCAAACTCGAGTTTCTTGAAAACGAAGACTTAAGCAAAAAAATTTTGTTCTTTTCGACTTTTTATTTTCTCATGAAAAATCACCTACTTTCCTTCGTTCTACCACCACACAATCATCTCTGTATATCGCTCATAGAATGATCTTCTACTTCCACAGAAGTATTACGTCAACAAAAAAAAAAAAAAAAAAAAAAATACTCGCACTCATGTTCATTCTCGCTACTAACCTCAAACAACTAACATAACCTCAAAAAAAAATTGTGATTAACCCCCTTGCGCTGGCAACTGGTTCGGCGGACCATAACGAGCGGCCGAACCGTATACAATAATTCGTCGCTCTCTTTTTCTTTTGAACTCGCCGGTACGATATCACCGGATAGAAATTATCAAGAGAGAATAAACTTATCATTCACATATCGTTCACATCACATCGCATCACGCGAGTGAGGTTTCACGTGGAGCGCTACAAAGAGAATTCGTATCGTTCTGTGTCGGACGAGATTCAATTTGGAATTTTAATTTCCGGGGGCACGTTGTTGAACGTCCGGCAGTGTACAAATTCTACGGTAATTTCAGGATGGTTTCAGAGTTTGTTCTTGGACGGTGCTGCTCAAACGTATGAGTTTGAACTATACTAGACGCCGTGTCGCGAGCCTGAGTTTACATAGACGCGTGTTTACAGCGGCATCAGGCTATGTTAACAGACGAATTGTTTGAAGTTGGCCTGGCCCGCCACGGTTTCGCTGCATCGGGGTGATAAAAACGACGCGGGGTCGAGATTTCTGCTGCGTGTGCAAACAAATTAAACGTGCTCGAGCAAAGGATACTTCGTCCTGCCCCATTTTTGTACCATTTCGAGCAACGCTCGTAGCAGCATCGATAAAACGAGTTAATGTGTTGAACGCTAAATTCATCTTCCCACACTTGATATCGTTCCCACACTATGATTTACTATTTGTTTGAATTTGTCTTGATATGACAAGCAAACAGAGATAGAATTATAGCATTAATTACTATGTTACATAAATTATATTGTTATATTGTATTATACAAGCAATAAAATAATAAAACTATAAAATTATACAATTATATGCAAATAAAATTATATTCTAAAATATATAAAGAATTGAAGGTGACCTTAATTCGTTAAACGTGAAAAATTGTTATACAATTAAATATTATATATGTAGTTCAATTATATAATAAAATTATATATAATTAAATATTACTTAAATATTATTAAATATTAATTAAAATTATATATAATTAAATATAAAGTTATATATAATTGGTATCATTTATTATTTGTTTGAATTTGTCTTGATATCACAAGAAAACAGAGATAGAATTATAGTATTAATTACTATATTACATAAATTATATTGCTATATAAATAATAAAATAATATAACTATAAAATTATACAATTATATGCAAATAAAATTATATTCTAAATATATAAAGAATTAAAGGTGATCTTAATTCGTTAAACGTGAAAAATTGTTATACAATTATTATACAATTAAATATATATGTAGTTAAATTATATAATAAAAT